>NC_044980.1:67459328-67759328 GCF_008728515.1 Papio anubis | reverse complement strand
AAGTTGATTTCTAATGTATCTCCATGTCTTTCTTTAAACATTACATTAACAAAAAGGGACATTTTAAGCCTAAGAACCATATTTCTCATATTTAATCAGAATTTCATTTTCTGAATGATGCATTGTATTTTTGGTAGCTAAAAATATCGTTCCAACTTTTTAAAAGTAATAGATTTTACCTTACATATGTCTAACTTACATATGCCTTGCTGACATGTAATACATAACTTTAGTTTTATAATTTTGTATATTTATTTTTTCAGACAATAACAGTTTGGAGGATCAAAATGTTGAGCAACTTGAGGATATGTGCAGTGAGTCATCAGACAATATCCAGTGTGCATATTAATGTAAGCATTTCTTATAAAATTAAATGTCCTTTAACAACCTCAGCTACTTTACTGCCTAAAATGCCCAGTATATCTCATCAGCTGTTGATTCCAGACTTAGTTGAGTCATAACCTTTGGAAATCTTCAAGCCAAACTAATTTGAAAGTAATTACCTTAATTTATTAAGAAATATGAGAGGAAATTACCTTAATTTAAAAGTAAAAGAACAGCTGTAGCTAAATGCTGGTCTCATGGAGTACTAAAATGCCAATTGTTTTTGAAGGAGGGTACAGTTTTATATCTAAGAATGTCATCACTTAATGTACATCTTTAACAGAAAATGTGCTTTGTAATGTTAAGTATCCATAGATTAAGAATTTTATGAAATAAAGTTTCTCTTAATATCGAAGTATAACATAATTGTACAATGGTTGATAAAACTACTTTTGGCTGTCTTCTGCAGAGCTGTTGGAAGCCAACTTCTTGGGCAGTCTGATATTTGTCCCAGGAACATTGTTTTAGTCTTTAAGCTCTGGTCTGACTCCTGAATCCTCTCCGAAACACTATAAATTATTTTATGAACTATCGCGTCTTCAGTATACTTCAGAGATATTAAACCTCAAATGTAATAATACCCCTTTTATCTAGTGCTAAGTGAAAGATTACTTTAAAGGTTGCTTGGGTTATTTCTTTTTATCTTCAGTGACTTAACAGGGAGTACAATAGTTTCCCCTTATTCATGGTTTTGCTATTAGCTGTTTCAGTTGCTCAAAGTCAACTGTGGTCTGAAAATTAAATGGAAAATTCCAGAAATAATTCATAAGTTTTAAATTGTGTGTCATTCTGAGTATTGTGATGAAATCTCATGACATCTCACTTAATCCCACCTGGGAGGTGAGTCATCCCTTTGCCCAGCATATCCACACTGTATACACTCCCCACCCATGAGTCAGTAGTCATCTGGGTTATCAGATTGTGGTATTGCCGTGCTAGTGTTCAAGTAACCTTTATTTTACTTAATCATGGTCCCAGAGCACAAGAGTAGTGATGCTGGCAATTTGGATATGCCAAAGAGAAGCCATAAAGTGTTCCCTTTAAGTGAAAAGGTGAAAATTCTTGGCTTAATAAGGAAAAAAAAAAGTCATATGCTGAGGTTGCTAAGATCTATGATAGGAATGAATCTTCTATCCGTGAAATTGTGAAGAAAAAGACATTTTTGCTAGTTTTACTGTTGTACTTCAAACTGCAAAAGTTATGGTCACATAACATGATAAGAGGTTAGTTAAGATGGAAAAGCTATTCAATTTGTGGGCAGAAGACATGAACAGAAACATGTTCTGATGGACAGTAATTAGGTTCAGTACTATCGGAGGTTTCAGGCATCCACTGGGGGTCTTGGAATATACCCCCTGTGGATAGGGTATGACTGCTGTAGTGGAGAACCTGTAACCCTAAGAAGCCTTACCATTTGTCTACTGTTTTGTTTGTTTGTTTGTTTTTTTTTTTTTTGCTACTTTAAAATCACCTGAGCAGCCTTTTGAAGAAGATATATTTCTATATTCCATTTGTGATCTCATTAAGTGGCACAAGGAGTTACCCAGTTTTTCTTCAGTGCTTTGATTGCCGACACTTTCAGACTATGCACTCTGTGATAGACACTGGGTCTTATCCTGGTCATTATGCAGTGGAAATATTTTCTAAGGATAGTAGCATATTATTTCCAGAAACTTGGTAACTAACCTAGAAATTATATAGATAGCACAGATATGCAGTTCATGAAACAAAAAGCAGATTGTGATGGCCCTAAATCATTACATACACTAACAATTCCAACTATATTGGCAGCTATTAAATGTGTATCTAGTGGTCTGGGCATAAACTGAGGTGGAGAATATTCAGCCTCTACATGAGAACACGAGAAGGTTAGGTAAGCAGCTAAGATGGGGGAGGTAGGCTTGGCCTTAAGCAGGCTTGCTCTAACTTAGTAATTCTCAGTTGAATGCTACATTGGAGACAACCTGGGAACTTTTTAAAATGCCGCTGCCCAGCTCCTCCAGTTCTCCTCTTCTCTCCCCACCCCTGTGTCTTCAAGAAGCTTTCCAGATGATTCTAATGTGTAACTACTATAATAAATCCTGAAAACAACTAATGGTTTTAGAGCTCATTGCCCCGCACAGACCTTTCAGCAGATGCAGAGGAAAACCAAGGTGTATCCTGGGTGAGATACCTTATTTAACCTTTCTGACTCGCTCAGCTTCTGACTTTTGGAACTTTGGGGTTGTGGTTCTCAAACTATAGCTATCAGAATCACCTGGAGAGCTGGTTTAAACAGATTGGCTGCATCCCCAAGAGTTTCTGATTCTCTTGTCTGGAGTGGAGCCTAAGCATGTGTTTCAAACAAGCCCTCAGCCCATGCTAATGCTGCAGGTTGAGGAGAACCATTGTTTTAAGGTCAGCCCAAAATAGCAAATCAGTATTAATTTTATCCTTATTCTTTCCCCTAGGATATATTTGGGTTGTCACTTTTTAAAAGAATTGGAGTTAATAAATTAGGACTACTTTAAAGCTATACAAAATAGTTTGTCTTCTGACAAAGCACAATTACAATGTTAAAACTGTAGTAAGTGATGCTAAAATAAAATTAATGTCATTTCTTTTTCTCTTTACTAGAATATATGCTGCTATAAAGTAAGAGCAAGTTTAAAAAGGTTAAAGCCACATGTGCCACTTGGAAGAAATTACAGTTCCCTACCAGGTACAAATTTTAGATTCTTCTAATTTTATCTAAGCTGTTCGCTTTATCTCTTTTCTCTCTCTTGTTTGCAAGAATCTCTCTTATTAGGGTTCTGAAACCATTTTTTACTTCTTGGCTATTTCCTAGAGAGTATTAGGGGTGGGAATGTTCGGATAGGTGCCAGAAGGAAATACTAGTAGAGTTGTGCTCCTCATCTGAGGAACATGCGGATGAGCTGAGCAAAGGAAAGGATGGTGGCTTTAGTAGCTAGTTTGGAAGTTTTAACATGTGAATGTACTTGTAGGGTAGTCTTATGAAAAATTTTTTTCTAGTTTATTCCTTTTTTTTATGCAAGTGTTTTCTGTCAAGAGAGATTTACTAGAATAATTTATTTTGAGGATTGTTATAAGTAGTTTGGTTAAGTATTTGGGATTGTTTAGGTTAGATACATGGCATCAAAAGCTGGAAGGTGGAGGAGTTGACTTACTTTTGAATGTCCTTTCTGTGTTTGAAACAAGCAAGTGTATGGTAGACTCTGTGAAATTAGTTTAATTCTGTTGCTGTTCTCATTACTGTCTTTGTCAAGTGAGAATAATAGAATAAAAATACTGATTGGCTGTTGACTTACAAGGGAGGATTAATTTAATGGGCTACATTGTTGGTGTGTATCTAGGTCTCTGTATTTTGCTCATGTGAATTTGACTGTAGTAGTATAGATTATCTTTTGATCTTCAAACCACTATGAAGTTTCAAAAATAATATAAAATTCTCATTTTTGTATCATAGAAACATGGGAGAAATAGTTTAAATAACAGGAGGGTTTTAATTAAATTTATGAATATAACTGCCTTGTTTCTTTAGAATTAGTTCTTAATATTAGTAAACTATATGTTAAGCATAGAATAAGCCATATGGACTTTTTAATTTAAGAAATACTGCTTGGCCTTTCAAAAGTATTAAATTATTACAGCTTCTATTCAGTGAAACCTCCCAGGCTGTCTTTAAAGGTATTGTGTCCTGGGATTGCTGAGGAAGGCAAGTTCCACATTGTATAATAATTCATTATCAACTGACATAAGGATCACTCTTAGCTCTTCGAACCCTGGAAAGGGCAGGTTTATAGGACTGTGCATTTAAAAATTTTTCTTTGATTCAGGATCAGTGCCTTAAGATTATTATTGTGAGCATTTATTCTGATTCTACAGTTTTGTAAATGGAAGTGAAGTAGGTGGCAGAGATTGGGGTGAATCTGTATTTTTCTAAGGATATGATCTAGAACTTGATGTTTAAAACTTTTACCTTGTTGTATTGTCATCCATAGCTTTCCTTATACATTGCAAGGAAATAAATTTTAGTTTATTTTAGATTTATTTAGCTTGAATTTTACTTTACTTCATTTGGAATTACAGTATTTGCTTAAAGTTATTTTAAAGTCTTTCATTTATAAATTAAAGGAAAATTTCATAAATATAACAGTTCAATTTTAACTTTCTTTTCATTAGGCTTAATAGGAAATGATATCAAATCCCTTCATTCCATCATCAATCCTCCCATAGCTAAGTAAGTACTATCATTGATATCACACTTTTCCATAGACTGTCACGAAAATTTGCAGTTTTTCTCTGATGGACAAGAGTGAATGCTGTAATTTTTATGACTTTCTGCCCTAGCCAATTTTAAATAGATGTTGATAATGTATTTTAGCTATTTTTCTCAATTTAATGCTAAAATTTTTTAATGTAACAACAGCACACTTTTCATAGAATGAATATAAGATAGTCTCAGAATTGTAGGTTGTAGTTAGCCCTTTTGTTACTTAGCTATGTTATCAGAGTAATGTGGATATACTCTAAATGTTTTCCATTTTTCTAGTTTTTACAGTTTTGTAAATTATAGAAATACCAGCTTTGAAATTTGAACAGCATATATACTTTGGTTTTACAATTTTAGTAATGTCTACCTTATTTTTTCCTTTTAAACAGAATCCGTAATATTGGAATTATGGCTCATATTGATGCAGGCAAAACTACCACCACAGAAAGAATACTGTACTATTCTGGATATACAAGATCACTGGGAGGTTAGAATGGATTCCTCCTCTTCCCACTCCCCATTAGCAAAAGCATCATTGGAAAATATTTTGATTAAGAAGTCAACCTACACACCTTGAATATGGCATAGAGCTACTGATGTCTAAACCACAACTTAAAGATAAGGTAGTTGCAATATCCACCAAAGGGTCTTCTTAGATTCAACTAAATATTCAGACTTATAAGACTATCATAGGCCCCATTTGACACTTATCTACTCAGAATGCAACAGGACAGGAACCATAGGTTGCCAACAGAGCAGCATTAGGTGTTTCTTTCTAGAAGAGTCCTTATAGCAGTCCCTGTAGCTATCTGGGAGCTATCTTCTTTGGCTGCCCCAGAGTAACAGATTAGGTGCAAGGTGACAAGATTCACAGGAGCCACCCTAGCTTAGAAGATTCATGCCCTATAGGAATGAGTATCTCTTGCTATAACTTCATAGGCATAGCTTCCAGGTGCCACATAAGGTACATGCCATAGCCAGGGAAGCACAGAGTTCTGTATCTCCATAAGGTACTTATATATATAATTCATTTGTAGTTCTTCGCAATTCAGATTTAGTTTACCAATCAGAAGTTATTTTTCCCATAAGATATATTGCCTAGGAATGTAGTTGACATACCTCTGTTATCTGGTTTGTAGAAGAAAAGAACCAAAAAAGGTAACCAGAAGTTAAATTCTCATGTCAAAGAGGAGAGGATTTTGTTAATCCTTAACCTAGTTATCTTTTGTTTTTTTAATTGTGGTTAAAAAAACATAAAATTTACCATCTTAACTATTTCTAAGTGTACAGTTCAGTAGTGTTAAATATATTCACATTATTGTGCAACCAGTCTTCAAAATGTTTTCATGTTACAAAATTGAAATTCTATACCCATTAAACAACTCCCATTTTCCCCTCTCCCCAGTCCCTTGCAACTACCCTTCTACTTTTTCTTCCTGACTTTGACTACTCTAGGTACCTCATATAAGTGGAATCATAAGTATTTGTCTTTCTATGACAGATTTATTTCACATAGCACAATGTCCTCAGGGTTCATCCATGTTGTAGCATGTGTCAAGATTCCTTTTTAATTTTTTAATTTTTTTTTTTAGAGACAGGATCTTGCTCTGTTGCCCAGGCTGGAGTGCAGTGGCCCAGTCACAGCTCACTGCAGCCTTGAACTCTTGGGCACAAGAGATCCTCCTGCCTCAGCCTCCTGAGTAGCTGGGACTACAGGCAGGTGCTACCACACTTGGCTAACTTTTGTATTTTTGGTAGAGACAGGGCCTCAGTATGTTGCTCAGGCTAGTCTCAAACTGGGCTCAAGTGAAGATTCCTTTTATAAGGCTGAATAATACTCCATGTGTTTTTATTTATTTACTTCAAACTATTGCAGTTTACTATAATGAGAAGGAAATCAAGCTTTACAGTAATTATAGTCACTAAGCTGAAAAATCACCTACAAAAGTCATGGCAATAACTTATTTACAGTTAAAAAGGAGAATATCAAGACCTTGCTCTCATAGTAAGATAAACTAGACATGTACACAATCTTATGATGTCAAGAAACTGAATATATAAAAATAGAACCCACATAGAATGTTCTCTCTCTTTTTTATATACACACATTTTCTCTGTGATTGCCCTTAAGTTTATGTCCTTATCATAACTGGTTTATTATATTTATAATTAAAGATAAAGAATCTTAGACTTCATATTCTAAAAAGCAACTAGGTTAACAATTTTCTCCCCTAAGGCTTATTTTATTTTTTATTTCAATTGGCTTCTGGAGAACAGGTGGTTGGTTACATGAATAAGTTCTTTAGTGGCGGTTTCTGATATTTTGGTGCACCCGTTACCCAAGTAGTGTACACTGTACCTAATGTGTAGTCTTTTATCCCTCACTCCCCTCCCGCCCTTTCCCCTGAGTCCCCAAAGTTCATTGTATCATGCTAATGCCTTTGCATCCTCATAGCTTAGCTCCCACTTATGAGTGAGAACAAATGATGTTGGTTTTCCATTCCTGAGTTACTAAGAATAGTGGCCTCCAATTCCATCCAGGTAACATATACATATTTATTTTGCTGTGTGGAAGCTTTTTAGTTTAGTTAAGTCCTGTCTACTTACCTTTGTTTTTGTTGCATTTGCTTTTGGGTTCTTGGTCATGAAGTCTTTGCCTAAGCCAATGTCTAGAAGGGTTTTTCCAATGATCTTTTCTAGAATTTTTATGGTTTCAGGTCTTAGATTTAAGTCTTTGATCCATCTTGAGTTGATTTTTGTATAAGGTGAGAGATGAGGATCCAGTTTCATTCTTCTACGTGTGGCTTGCCAATTATGCCAGCACAATTTGTTGAATAGGGTGTCCTTTCCCCACTTTATGTTTTTGCTTGCTTTGTTGAAGATCAATTGGCTGTAAGTATTTGGCTTTACTTCTGGGTTCTCTATTCTATTTTATTGGACTGTGTGCCATTTTTACTTTTTTAGACGGAATCTCGCTCTGTTGCCCAGGGTGGAGTGCAGTGGTGCAGTCTCAGTTCACTGTAGCCTCTGCCTCCTGGGCTCAAGCAATTCTCCTGCCTCAGCCTCCGAAGTAGCTGGGACTATAGGTGCCCACCACCATGCCCAGCTATTTTTTTGAATTTTATTTTTAGTAGAGATGGGGTTTCACCATGTTGGCCAGGCTGGTCTCAAACTCCTGACCTCAAGTGATCTGCCTGCCTCGGCCTCCCAAAGTGCTGGGATTATAGGTGTCAGCTACCATGCCTGGCCCTATGTGCCTGTTTTTATGCCAGTACCATGCTGTTTTGGTGACTATGGCCTTGTAGTATAGTTTGAAGTTTGGTAATGTGATGCCTCCAGATTTGTTCTTTTTGCTTAGTCTTGCATTAGCTATGCAGACTCTTTTGGTTCCATATGAATTTTAGGGGTTTTTTTTCTACTTCTGTGAAAAATGGTGGTATTTCGATGGGAATTGCATTGAATTTGTAGATTTCTTTTGGTAGTATGGTCATTTTCACAATATTGATTGTACCCATCCGTGAGCATGGGATGTGTTTCTATTTGTGTGTGTCATCTATGATTTCTTGCAACAGTATTTTGTAGTTTTCCTTGTAGAGGACTTTTATCTCCTTTGTTAGGTATATTCCTAAGTATTTTATTTTTATTTTTTTGCAGCTATTGTAAAAGGGGTTAAGTTGTTGATTTGACTCTCAGCTTGGTTGCTCTTGGATAGCAAGGCTACTGATTTGTGTATGTTAATTTTGTATCCTGAAACTTTGCTGAATTTATTTACCAGTTCTAGGAGCTTTTTGGATGAGTCTTTAGGGTTTTCTAGGTATACGTTCATATCATCAGCAAACAGTGACAGTTTCACTTCCTGTTTACCTATTTGGATGCCCTTTATTTCTTTCTCTTGCATGATTGCTCTGGCTAGGCCTTCCAGTACTATGTTGAACAGAAGTGGTGAAAGTGGGCCTTCTTGCCTTGTTCCAGTTCTCAGGGGGAATGCTTTCAACTTTTCCCTATTCAGTGTAATGTTGGCTGTGGGTTTGTCGTAGATGGCTTTCGTTACCTTAAAGTATGATGTCCCTTCTGTGCCAATTTTGCGGAGAATTTTACTCAGAGAGGGATGCTGGATTTTGTCAAATGCTTTTTCTGAGTCTATTGAGATGATCATGTGATTTTTGTTTTTAATTCTGTTTATATGGTGTATCACATTTATTGACTTGCAGATGTTAAACTATCCCTGCATTCCTGGTATGAAACCTACTTGATCATGGTGGATCATCTTTTTGGTATGCTGTTGGATTCAGTTAGCTAGCATTTTGTTGAGTATGTTTACTTCTGTGTTCATCAGGGATATTGGTCTGTAGTTTTCCTTTTTTTGTTGTGTCTTTTCCTGCTTTTGGTATTAGGGTGATGCTGGCTTCTTAGAATGATTTAGGGAGGATTCCCTCTTTATCTGTGGAATAGCATCAATAGAATTGGTGCCAATTCTTTGAATGTGTGATAGAATTCAGCTGCAAATCCATCTGGTCCTAGACTTTTTTTGTTGGCAACTTGTTAATTACCATTTCCTTCTCACTGTTACTGGTCTGTTCAGAGTTTCTATTTCTTTCTGGTTTAATCTGGGAGGATTGTATATTTCCAGGAATTTATCCATCTCCTCTAGGTTTTCTAGTTTATGTGTGTAAAGGTGTTCATAGTAGCTTTGAATGATCTTTTGTATTTCTGTGGTATCAGTTGTAATATCCCCTGTTTTGTTTCTAATTGAACTTATTCGGATATTTTCTGTTCTTGATTAATCTCACTGTCTATCAATTTTATTTATCTTTTCAAACAACCAGCTTTTCGTTTCACTTTTGTATTTTTTGTTTGTTTTAATTTCGTTTAGTTCTGTGCTGATCTTGGTTATTTCAATTCTGCTGGGTTTGGGTTTGGTTTGTTATTGTTTCTCTAGTTCCTTGAGGTTTGACCTTAGAATGTCTGTCTGTGCTTTCAGACTTTTTGATGTAGGCATTTAATGCAATGAACTTTTCTCTTAGCTCCACTTTTGCTGTACCCTAGAGGTTTTGATAGGTTGCGTCACTATTATTGTTTAGTTCAAATAATTTTTTAATTTCCATTTTGATTTCATTGTTGACCCAGTGATCATTTGGGAGCAGGTTATTTAATTTCCATGTATTTCCATGGTTTTGAGGGTTCTTTTTGGAGTTGATTTCCAGTTTTATTCCACTATGATCTGGGGGAGTACTTGATATAATTTTGATTTTCTTAAATTTATTGAGACTTATTTTGTAGCCCGTCATGTGGTCTATCTTGGAGAATGTTCTACATGCTGATGAATAGAATATATATTCTTCAGTTGTTGGGAAGAATGTTCTATAAATATTTGTTAAGTCTGTTTGTTCTAGGATATAGTTTAAGTCCATTGTTTCTTTTTTTGTTTTTGAGATGGAGTCTGGCTGTGTCATCCAGCTTGGAGTGAAATGGTGCGATCTCAGCTCACTGCAACCTTCACCTCCCGAGTTCAAGCGATTCCCCTACCTCAGCCTCCCAAGTAGCTGGGATTATAGGCACCCACCATCATGCCTGGCTAATTTTTGTATGTTTTAGTAGACACAGGGTTTCACTGTGTTGGCCAGGCTGGTCTTGAACTCCTGACCCGGGTAATCCACGTGCCTCAGCCTCCCAAAGTGCTGAGATGACACGCATGAGCCACTGCACCTGGCCAGTCCATTGTTTCTTTGTTGACTTTTTGTCTTGATGACCTGTCTAGTGCTGTTAGTAGAGTATTAAAGTCCCCCACTATTACTGTGTTGCTGTCTGTCTCATTTCTTAGGTCTAGTAGTAATTATTTTATAAATTTGGGAACTGCAATGTTTTTATGTGCATATATATTTAGGATTGTGGTATTTTCCTGTTGGACTAGTCTTTTTATCATTGTATAATATCGCTCTTTGTCTTTTTTAACTGCTGCTGCTTTAAAGTTTGTTTTGTCTGATATAAGAACAGTTATTCCTGCTCACTTTTGGTGTCCATTAGCATGGAATATCTTTTTCCCCCCTTTACCTAAGTTTATGTGAGTCTTTATGTATTAGGTGAGTCTCTTGAAGACAGCAGATACTTGGTGAACTCTTATCCCTTCTGCCATTCTTTGTCTTTTAAGTGGAATGTTTAGGTCACAATGTTAGTATTGAGATGTGAGGTTACTATTGTCACTATTTGTTGCCTGAATACCTTCTTTTTTTTTATAGGTCCTGTGAGATTTATGCTTTAAGGAGGTTCTATTTTGGTGTATTTCGAGGATTTGTTTCAGGATTTAGAGCTCCTCTTAGTAGTTCTTGTAGTGCTGGCTTGCTAGTGGTGAATTCTCTCAGCATTTGGTTGTCTGAAAAAGACTGTATCTTTCCTTCATTTATGAAACTTAGTTTCTCTGGATACAAAATTCTTAGCTGGTAATTGTTTTGTTTAAGGAGGCTAAGATAGGACCCCAATTCCTACTAGCTGGTAGGATTTCTGCTAAGAAATCTGATGTTAATCTGATAGGTTTTCCTTTATAGGTTACCTGATGCTTTTTCCCTACAGCTCTTAAAATTGCTTCCTGTCTTGACTTTAGGTAACCTGATGACTGTGTGCCTAAACGATGGTCTTTTTGTGATGAATTTCCTAGGTGTTCTTTGAGCTTCTGGTATTCGGACGTCTAGATCTCTAGCAAGGCCAGGGAGGTTTGCCTTGATTATTTCCTCAAATACATTTTCCAAACTTTTAGATTTCTCTTCTTTCTTGGAAGCACCAGTTATTCTTAGGTTTGGTCGTTTCACATACTCCCAAACTTCTTAGAGGCTTTGTTCATTTTTTAAAAATTCTTTTTTCTTTGTCAGGTTGGGTTAATTCAAAAGCCTTGTCTTTGAACTCTGAAATTGTTTCTTCTTTTTTTGAGATGGAGTCTTGCTCTGTCACACAGGCTAAACTGCAGTGGTGCAATCTTAGCTCACTGCAACCTCCACCTTCCGGGTTCAAGCAATTCTCCTGCCTCAGCCTCTCGAGTAGCTGGGATTATAGGCACCCACCATCATGCTTGACTAATTTTTGTATCTTTGTAGAGACAGGATTTCACCATGTTGGCCAGGCGGGTCTTGAACTCCTGACCACACGTGATCTGCCTGCCTTGGCCTCCCAAAGTGCTGGCATTACAGGCGTAAGCCACCGCACCTGGCCTTTGAAGTTGTTTCTTCTACTTTCTTAATTCTATTGCTGAGACTTTCCAGTGTATTTTGCATTTGTCTAAGTGTATCCTTCATTTCCAGAAGTTGTGATTGTTTATTTATGCTGGCTATTTCTCTGGAGATTTTTCCGTTCATATCCTGTAATATTTAAACAATTTTTTTTTTTTTTTGAGACGGAGTCTCGCTCTGTCGCCCAGGCTGGAGTGCAGTGGCCGGATCTCAGCTCACTGCAAGCTCCGCCTCCCGCGTTTACGCCATTCTCCTGCCTCAGCCTCCCAAGTAGCTGGGACTACAGGCGCCCACCACCTCGCCCGGCTAGTTTTTTGTATTTTTTAGTCGAGACGGGGTTTCACCGTGTTAGCCAGGGTGGCCTCGATCTCCTGACCTCGTGATCTGCCTGTCTCGGCCTCCCAAAGTGCTGGGATTACAGGCTTGAGCCACTGCGCCCGGCCAACAATTTTTTTAAGTTGGTATTCACCTTCCTCTGGTGCCTCCTTGAGTAGCTTAGTAATTGACCTTCTGAACTCTTTTCTGGCAGTTTAGATTTTGTCTTGGTTTGGATTATTGCTAGTGAGCTAGTGTGATTTTTTTTGGGGGGGATTAAAGAACCTTGTTTTGTTATGTTATGAGAATTGTTTTTCTAATTCCTTCTCATTTGGGTAGACTATGTCAGAGTGAAGATCTGGCACTTAAGGGCTACTGTTCAGATTCTTTTGTTTCACGGGGTGCTCCCTTGATGTGGGGCTCTCCCGCTTACCCTAAGGATGGGGCTTCCTGAGAGCCAAACTGCAGTGATTGTCCATGTGTTTTTGTACGGCTATCTTTTGAAGTTCTTTTCTAGTTCAGATCATAGCCTAAAAACTATCCAGGTTGTAGAACTTGCTGACCTAAGGTTGACTTCATTAGTCATATGAATAATCATAAAGATAATGTGAAATAAAGATCTTTATAATTGTGAAAAATCTTAGTACTGTGTAAGTGTTTTTAAAACTTACTGTCTCATTTAGAACTTATAGTTATTTGGTCTTTGTATCCTTAATGATATTATTTTCTTTGGCAGTGATGTTGGGAATAACTGACAGTAATACAATTATAGATATTAACGTAGAGTTATATTTGAGTTTCTGTCAAATACATTTTTCTTGCTATTTCCTCCTCTGGTGTTTACATTATGTGTGTGTCTACATATTAATACATACATGCACACACACACATACACATACATGGAGCAACTAGCTACCATTTTAGGGGTTTAATGCTGAAATAAATGATAGTATAAGGCCATGATAATGGTAAAGAACAACTTTTTTATTTCTTTTACTGTCTATAAATTTAATTAGAATAATATACGTAATTCAACTACAGAATTTTACTGCAGAATTAATTTCAGTGAACTTTTTGGATAAAGTTCAGGATAATTTTTTTGTGACTTTATACTGTAGAAGTTGTATGAGACTACTTGCACTTGTACAAATAAATCCCTTCTCTTTGGAAAATTTAGTAATGAGATGGGTTTGTAAAGGATAATTTAATATTGGACGAATTTTTTTCTCTATCTCATTCCATGTGGCTATCATTTATCACCTACTAGACTAGGTATTTTATATATATTGTCTCATTTCATCCTTATAACAACCCAGCAAGGATGACTTTATTAGCCTTATTTTACAAACTAGGTTAAGTAGTTTGCCTCAAGATCATAGAGTGCTAAGTGGTAAAGTTGGGATTTAAAGCTATGACTGTATTCTTTCACTGTTCCACTCTGCCTCCTATCAAGGGATCAGGAGGGACGGACATCAGATAAAGAGGGGGTAATGATAGTTAAGCTATGTAAGAAATAAATGAAGTATATGGTTCAGTAAACTTAAAAGATTTTCATCTTGGTGAAAAATTACTTTTATGGCAAAATTACTAATCTAGCTGAAAAACTTTTTCTACCATGAGGATTTACTTATTGAAAGAGTAAAGGCTCTATTAAACCAAATATTTTAGGAAAAATTTTTCTTAAGGCAGATTAAACTGTGTCAGGTAGATATCGAGCACCAATAAAATACACTTGCTATTAAGACTAAATTTTATCATCTTTTTCCTGGCTAGATGTTGATGATGGAGACACTGTGACAGATTTCATGGCCCAAGAGCGAGAAAGAGGCATTACTATTCAATCAGCTGCTGTTACGTTTGATTGGAAGGGGTATAGAGTCAATCTAATTGATACACCAGGTATGGTACTATTGCAGTAATACAGAGATGCTGCATCATTTGGAGTTTTTTGTTGTATGGGGTTTTTGTTTTGCTTTTTATTGTGGTAAAAAACATGTTACAAAATTTACCATCTTAACCATTTTTAAGTGTACAGTTTAGTAGTGTTAAGTATGATCACATTGCTGTGAAACAGATGTCCAGAACTTTTTTATCTTGCAGAAATGAAACTCTATTCATTGGACAACAGTTCCCTTTTGCCCCCTCTCTTCACCCTTGCTAACCACCGTCTACCTTGTATACCTATGAATTTGACTAGCTTAGATGCCTCATGTAAGTGGAATCATACAGTATTTGTCCTCTTGTGATTGGTTTATCTCATCTAGCATAAAGCCTTCAAATTTTCCCATATTGTAGCATGTGACAATGTGCTACAATAGCTTCTTTTTTATTCTGTATAGTATTCCATTGTATGTATATATCACATTTTGTTCATTCATACATCAGTGGACATTTGGGTTGTTTCCACCTTTTGTCTCCCAGTGCTGCTATGCATATGGGTGTGCAAATAGCTCTTTGAGACTCTGTTTTCAATACCTTTGGATATACACACACACACCCCCACCCCAGGAGTGAGATGTGAGATTGCTGGATCATATGATGGTTTTGTTTGTTTTGTTAAAAAGATTTTAGGCATTATACGTCTTATCTTTTTCTTAGGTCATGTGGACTTTACCTTGGAGGTTGAGCGCTGCCTAAGAGTGTTGGATGGTGCAGTGGCTATATTTGATGCTTCTGCTGGTGTAGAGGTAAATAATATTGCCAGAGTAAAGGGAAATAGAACAGCATGAGTTTTTAAAAAGTAGAATATATCAAATTTAGTTAACCGTAACCATCTATTTGGTAAGTTCATATAAATAAAATAATGGTAAAAGGAAATCAGAATTTAATATTGAGATGTAATCTATATGTGATCTCAGATACTTCATGGTAAAAGGAGAAATATGAAAACTAGTGTCAAGAACTTTGAAGGATCAGAGATTCTACCTTACTTTCAAGCTAACAAATTAGCCTACCTTAGTTTCATGGATTCTGGCAGAAGACACTATGGTGTGAGATTGATTATACACTGTTATTTCTGTCACTATTTCCTAATAGTTCCACCTTTCTGTTGTTATAACTTTAGATAAATGTGACGCTTAATCATTCAAACAGATTGCATTACTTACAAGATTGAAATGTGCTTGAATAGGAAGTTTCTGAATTCATGAAGGAGACAGCACTTGTTTTAAACAATGGATGGGCTTTTAGCTGGCAGGTGGGATGGTGGAAGTTTTTTGTTTGTTTTGATTTGCAATATGTTTTTGTTCTTTGAAAATTTATGATATTCACCCCCTACCCCTCACATACACACCTCATCATACACAAAAATTAATTTGGAGTGTATCACAGTGTTAAGTTATGTATACATAGCTTCTAGAAGAAAAATATCTTTACAGCCTTGGGGTAGGTAAAAATTTCTTAGAGGACATAAGAAGCACGAAACATAAATAACAAAAGTCGATTCCTGGAACTTTATCAAAATTACAGCTGTTCATTAAAACAAAATTAAAAACACAAGGCATGGACTATGAGAAAATACTTGTAATGTTAGATAAACATATTATACAAATATTAAATTTCCTGAATGCAATAATAGTATTGATTATATAAGAGAATATGATCATTCTTGGAAAATAAATGAAATATTTACAGTACATATCTATAACCATGGATATGTATCCAGACTATATGAAGAACTATAAATCAATAATAACAACCCAGAAAAAAATGGACAAAAACCTGAATGGACACTTCACAAAAGAACACATGTGAATGACTAGTAAGCACATGAAAAGATGCATAATCTCATTAGTCATCAGGAAAATGCAAATTAAAATCACAGATTCAATTTCATACCCAAAAGAATGCTTATAATTAAAAAGAGTGATAGCAAATGTTGGTGAGAATATGGAGCAACTAGAAAATTTACACATTATTGATAAGACTGCAAAATAGAGGCCAGGCATGGTGGCTCACACCTGTAATCCCAGCACTTTGGGAGGCTGAGGCAGGTGGATTTGTTTGAGCCCAGGAGTTAGAGACCAGCCTGAGCAACATGGCAAAACCCCATCTCTACAAAATAAAAAAAAAAATATTAGCTCGGTGTGGTGGCGTGCACCTGTAGTTCCAACTACTCAGGAGTCTGAGATGGAAGAATTGCTTGAGCCCGGGGAGGTTGAGGCTGCAGTGAGCCTTGATCGCACGACTGCACTCCAGCCTGGGCAACAGAGTGAGACCCTGTCTCAAAAAAAAAACAAAAAACTGCAAAATAATGCAACTTCTTTGGAAGACTATTTGGAAGTTTGTTTATTTTATTTTATTTATTTTGAGACAGGAGTCTCACTGTTTGTCACCCAGGCTGGAATGCAGTGGTGCAATCTTGGCTCACTGTAACTTCTCTCTCCCAGGTTCAAGCAATTCTTGTGCCTCAGCTTCCCAAGTATCTGGGACTACAGGCGTGCACCACCACACCTAGCTAATTTTTATATTTTTAGTGGAGACAGAGTGGCCAGGCTGGTCTTGAACTCCTGACCTCAAGTGATCCACCTGCCTCAGCCTCCCGCAGTGTTGAGATTACAGGCATAAGCCACCGCACCCAGCGGAATTTTCTTATAAAGTTTAAATATACTTAAGCAGTTCTCCTCCTATATCTTTATCCAACAGAATGAAGACATTTGTCCACCAAAGACAGATTCAGAATGTTTATAGCAGCTAAATTCACAAGAGCTCCAAACTAGAAACAATCCAAGTGCATATCCACAGGTGGATAGGAAAACCAACTGGTACATTTATATAATTAAAAAGAACTGATACACCTAACAATGTGGATGAATGTTAAAAACATGTTGAACCAAAGAAGCCATGTTATTTTATATGAGGTTCAAGAGTAAGACACTGAAGCTGTGGTGACAGAAATCAGAACAGGTTGCTTATAGGAGACAAGGAGTAGAAAAATTTCAGGAATAATAGTGTTCTATGTCCTAATTGGGGTAATAATTACACAAACATACTTTTCTCAAAACGCATTGAGCTATATATACACTTACTATCTGTATTTTATTGTACATAAATTTTACCTAAAAAATAAACTGGCTTCTTTATAGTACACTGCTATATTTCTTTTACCTCAAAACAAGTATCTGAAATAATTAAGGCAAAATTCCTATTTCATAGATCAGAGACCTGACATTAAATGAGTTAAGTGTCATATGACATTTACTAGGAAAAGTGAAGCCAAACAAAAAGTAGCTCTCCTGATTCTCAGTTAAGTTCACGTTCTGTGATTCTGAGTACCTCCTAGGTGTTAATTCTCTTTGTGTAGCCACCTAGTTCACCCAGAGTATTCTCAAGTGGTTTGAAGCACACTCCCCTTCACACTTCATCATGTTCTCGGCTGTGTTAACTTGATAGCTGAAGAGTGACCCTAGAAATATAAGTATCGTTGCACTAATTCTCTGCTAGAATAGGGCCCAATTTATCTGACAGTAGATTTTTGGATCTCTTCATTCCAGGTCTAGTAACATCGTAACTTTTGTTCAGTATGTATTTTTTTCCTCATATTTGCTTTAGGCCCAGACTCTCACAGTATGGAGGCAAGCTGACAAACACAATATACCTCGAATCTGTTTTTTAAACAAGATGGACAAAACTGGAGCAAGGTATTTAAAATGTATTTCATTGGCTTATCAGAGTGAAACTACAATTTGAACTGTTAATGAACTATAGCTTAAATTTAGAAATAGCTGTTTTTTTTTTATTGTATTATAGTGTATAAATATTCCATGGAATCCCAGTTTATTCCCATAAAAAAATTCAAAGCAGCTAATCCATAGGTTATGTAACAATTTGGGACTAATAGCTGATAGATGATGATGAATCCTGTTTCTAGTATAGAGAGACTGAATCATATTTCTAGGATGAAAGTGGCATCTTGATGATTCCACTGATTCTCTTTAGAACTGTATAGTATAGTCCCTATATTGCTGAAGGTATGGCACTTCCCATCATTGCTAAAGATAGAGAATAGAGAATTGTTTCCTGCACTGAAGGTGTTCTTCCTTATTCTCTGATTTTCTTAGCTACTGGGGAAGATACTCTCAATAAAGAACTGGAAGAAGAGAATGTAGATGCTGTAAGACCTGCATGTAGGGCAGAAGAGAGTTAATGCTGAAATGTAGTGGCCATAGTCAGAGACCATAGAGTGGTGGATACATTGTTCTGAGAACATAATTCAGAGAATCAAGAATATTTGAAAGATTTGGAGAAAACATGAAAGGGAGAAAATCAAGAATATTAAAAATTCTAGAACAAATGTGATAGGGAGAGATTGTGACCTGTGGTAGGAGAATGGCAGAAATGAAACAAACTATACCTCCCCTAAAACTACACGGTAATTAATATGCATTGTGTTTTTCTCCCTCTCTATAGTAATTCTGAGGCTGTTGGTTTAAAGGACCTTGTCTTGATTAATAATAGCCTAGCAACCTTTAAAATGTACTAGCCTCAAGTTCTGACCCTTTTCTGCTTGGAGTTCCTTGTGGTAGATGGAAGTACTTATTTATTGCCAGACAGTGCCTTTGGCAATGGGGAGGGAGATGACTGGATAATAGGCTGGTTCTGAAAAAAACACTGGGACTGGAATGACCTGCATGTATATATAAATCAGCCCATGTGCCAGAGATGGCATGTGTTCTAGAGGTAGCCAGCTGCAGTGTTAGCATAGAAATGAATAGCATAGCATACGATATGAAGAATGCCAAAGACTAGGCAGGCTCTTGGAAGAAAGCTGGTAGCTTTGTATGGTAGCAAACCTAGTAGCGGAAGAAAGAATCCGTAGCTTATCACAAATTTTGCACTGGAATCCCAACTACAATTTATTATCCATGTTACCTTGATCAATTCATTTAATCTTAATTGCAAAATATAGTTATATGAAGCTCACATTAATAATATCCTAAACAGCTCTGTGGCTGGATTAGGGTAATTTCTGATATCTGAAATTGACATAAAAGTTTATTCCAGACATTTTCCTATGGAAAACTGTTAAATAGTGAGCGTTAAGGAGAATAAAGTGGGTTAAAATTTTAGAAAACATTCTTAAAACCTGTAAGAGTTTTCTTTCCTCTTTTGATACCTTTGGTAAATAATTTTTAACCATGTTTTTAACTATAATTATTTTGCTTTCTATAGCTTTAAGTATGCAGTTGAAAGCATCAGAGAGAAGTTAAAGGCAAAGCCTTTGCTTTTACAGGTAAATTGGTTAATAGCATCAGCTTCTTCTCAGTTTCCTCATGAATTTATTTTGTGACAATGCATACATTTCCAAAGCTATCTCAAATCATTTTTTAAGAAGTTGGAGTATAAATAAAAATAGCCACAGATTATAGTAATGGTGATAATAGACATTTTGGGGAAAATGGTATAATTAGAAAAGACTTGTCATCAATGTAGTTTTCAGTGAGTGATCATTTAATAATGTTAATCTCACTCTGACTTACAGTTACCAATTGGTGAAGCCAAAACTTTCAAAGGAGTGGTGGATGTAGTAACGAAAGAAAAACTTCTTTGGAATAGCAATTCAAATGATGGAAAAGACTTTGAGAGAAAGCCCCTCTTGGAAATGAGTGATCCTGAATTGCTGAAGGAAACAACTGAAGCAAGGAATGCCTTAATTGAACAAGTAAAGTATAATGAATGATAAAATGAACACCAATGTGTGCACCACTCATCTTAAATAGAATATAGTCATACTTTAGCTTCTCTGGGGGATTGGTTACAGGACCTCCTGTGGATACCAAAATCTGCAGATGCTCAAGTCCCTGATATAAAATGATATAGTATTTGCCTATAACCTATTCATGTCTTCCTCTATACTTTCAATCATTTCTAAATTACTTATAATACCTAATACAGTGTAAATGCTGTGTGCCATTTTGTGTTCATCTCTCTCTCCCACTAATCATCTACCTGTCCCCCAAACTATTATTTCAGTATTTCTCTTTCATTTGCTTTTTTGCTGTTGTTGTTGTTGAGACGGAGTCTAGCTCTGTGGCCTAGGCTGGAGTGCAGTGGCACGATCTCAGCTTACTGCCACGATCTCAGCTCACTGCAGCCTCTATCTCCCAGGTTCCAGCGATTCTCCTGCCTCAGCCTCCTGGGTAGCTGGGATTACAGGCATGTACCACCGCACCAAGCTAATTTTTTTTTTTTTGTATTTTTTAGTAGAGATGAGGTTTTATCATGTTGACCAGGCTGGTCTCGAACTCCTGACCGCAGGTGATCTGCCTGCCTCAGCCTCCCAAAGTGCTAGGATTACCAGCATGAGCCACTGCACCGGGCCTCGTTTGCTTTTCCTTATAGTTTACCATAAATCCTTAAAGAACTTAGGTTTACATGTTTTGAACTTTACATAACTGAAACGATACTGTTTGTATTTTATGACGTTGCTCAACATTGTTGGAACTTTATCCATGTTGCTATGTGTATAGTCTATTCATTTCAATCTTGTATATTGTTCTAACATATGATTTTACCACACTTTATTGGGTGTTCTCCTGTGGATGGGCTTTGAGGTTGTGCTGTTACAAACAGTGTGGCTATGAACATTTTTGTATCTATCTCCTTGTGCACATGGGCAATAGTTTCTTTAGTATTAAACTAAGGAGTAGCATTGCTAGATCAAAGGATATGCATGTCTTTTACTTTTCACCAGATGTCAAATTATTTAGAAAATTTTAAAACCGTCAATTTTATAGTTGGTATATAGCTCTGGACCTCATCCACCTTTAAAATTATAATGGAAAATAGCAAGATTGTTAATATTTGTAATATTTATATTATATTGTTAGTATATATGGCAATAAGTAAACCTTAAATAAATTTCTTGAATATCATGGTAGAGAAAAATGTTGGAATCTGAGCCCTTGATTTTTCACTTCTAAATTGAATTGGTCTAAATAAATTCTATCAGCATTAATTTTTTTTTCACTCATCTTTTGTATGTAGTTTTTTTTTTTTGAAGTATAGTCACGTACTTCATGATGACATTTTAGTCAAGAACAGACCACATGAATGTTGACAGTGCTATAAGATTATAATACCATATTTTCCTGTACCTTTTCTGTGTTGAGATACACAAATACTTACCGTTGTGTTACAATTGCCTACAGTATTCAATGCAGCAACATGCTATACGGATTTGTAGCCTAGGAGCAATAGACTATAGCCTTGGTGTAAAAGCAGGCGATACCGTCTAGGTTTCTAAGTACACTCTATGATGTTGGTAGAATGACGAAATTGCCTAACACCACATTTCTCCGAACTTATACCTGTCACTAACTGATGCCTGACTGTATGTAGTAATCATTGCAACTTTATCATTAACATAATAATTATTATTTTTGTTATTGAGTCAGTGAGGGCCTACTATATGCTAGGTTAAATGCTTTATGTATACTTTTTAATTTAATCTTCACAAGAACCTTATATTGTCTGCATTTTACAGGTGGGGAAACAGCAGCTTAAATGCTTAAATAAGTTGTCACACAGCTAATAAAGTGGCTGAGCTAGAATCTGAACCCAGGTTAATCTCAGTTTAGAGCTAAAGCTCTTACCTGCTTTGTTATACTGCTTTTTTAATTTGGGGAGCATAGAAAATATAAAAGTGGAACCGACGTTTATTAATAATTCATTCCTCTTTGAGTTTTTTGTGTTGTTTTAATACAGAAGAACTATAAGAATAAACTTAAGAAGGATCTTGTAATCTAGTTGAGGAGCCAACACACACTTGCCCATATCTCATGGTCTTCTAGGGTGTGACAGGATGTGACAGAAATCTCAGAAAATCTGAGACTGTCAGTAGCTAATCATATGCTGATTATAAGAAGCACATAAGTATGTATACAATTTACAGAATAAGACTACTTCACACCCATTAGGATGCCTACTGTCAAAAACAGAAAATAGGTGTTGGCAAAGATGTGGAGAATTATAACCTTGTGCACTGTTGGTAGGAATGTAAATGTTGCACCCACTATGGAAAACAGTGTGGTGATTCCTCAAAAAATTAAATATGGAGTTACTATATTACCCAACATTTCCGCTTTTTGGGTATGTACTCAAAAGAATTGAAAACAGAGTCTCAAAGAGATATTTGCACATGCATGTTCCTAGCAGCATTCTTCAAAATAGCCAAAAGGTAGAAGCAACCCAAATCCATGGATCCAGAGTAATCAGATTCGGAGACAGAAAGTAGAATGGTAGTTGCTATGGGCTGGGGAAGGGCAGAGAGAATAGAATGTTGTTTAATTAATGTGTATGGAGTTTGTTTTGAAAGTTGAAAAGAGTTCTGGAGATTTATTGTGCAATAATGTGAAAGTACTTAACACTACTGAACTGTACAAGAGTACAATGGTCTGGGCGCAGTGGCTCACGCCTGTAATCCCAGCACTTTGGGAGGCTGAGGGAGGTGAATCACGAGCTCAGGAGTTCGAGACCAGCCTGACCAACATGGTGAAACTCCGTCTCTACTAAAAATACAAAAAAGCCACGCGTGGTGGTGCGCGCCTGTAATCCTAGCTACTCAGGAGGCTGAAGCAGAAGAATTGCTTGAGCCCAGGAGGCAGAAGTTGCAGTGAGCCGAGATTGCACCATTGTACTCCAGCCTAGGTGACAGAACCAGCCTCCATATCAAAAAAAAAAAGCACAATGGCAATTTTTATGTTCTATATATTTTGCCACAATTTAAAATTTTCCTTTAAATTAGTGAATAAGATTAATGTGGAATAGAATCAACTTCCAATATTGAAGGTGTACAGTAATAATAGCTAATACTTATTATACACTAGTATATATTCTTAAAGCATAATTTGAATTGGTTATTTAATCCTTATAACAGCCTCAAGAAGTGGATACTACTCTGTGAGTTACGGAGGCAGAGAGGTGAAGTAACTTGACCAAAATTTGGACACGCTAGTAAGTGGTGGAACCATTTCTAGGTAGTCCGATTCCAGAAGTTGAGCTTAACCATCACATATAATGCTTTCCAGAAGGATGGTTAGGTACATTTCTGCTATACTTAATCCTGTTAACAGTGTGGTTTTTTTACCAAGTTTGAATGTTTTGCTCCCTTGTACTGTTAACACGCTTTTGAAGCTGTTTTATTAATTTGTCAGCTGAATGATCCCATTTCGTATAGGCAGATGGTTATGAAAAGAATGTGAAATAGACTATTGCATTTTTATTATTGAAATATTGCCTATGCCTCCCTTCCCTAATATAAATGTATTTCTTCAGTGCAGAATTACAGCAACATTAATTCTTTTAGTTTGACAGACTTGGGAGATCTGGTGAACATTCAGATATTAGAGGAAAACCAGATGAAACTTTTTTATAATCTAAAACCTCCAAATTTATCTTAAAAAGGCCAATCCATTGTATGTACTTTCATTGTAAGTTGCACATTTTCTTTGATTTGAGCACACTGATAGCACTTAATTAAGATGCTTTATCAGGCTCTGACTTTCTGTGAAGTTAGGAAACTCCTAATAGTATCTTTAGTTTTCCATTTCCTTTCCTTTCAAAGAAAAACATTTTTCTTTATCTCGTTAGAAGAAGTGAAGAGTTGCTTGGCCTGGATAAGGTAGCTGTCTTGAAATATTTGAATATTATCTGTTTATGGGGTTTGGACAAGTTAATAGTTATGAAGATAAATGCAAGTTATAGAACTCTAGAACCTTTCTTTATAGGTTGCAGATTTGGATGATGAATTTGCTGACTTGGTTTTAGAAGAATTTAGTGAAAATTTTGATTTGTTACCAGCTGAAAAGGTAAATTTTATTATTCAATAGCTTTGGCAAAATGTTACTAATTGGATGTAGTTTGATTTCTCTGCCTTTGATGTGTGTGCATTTTTTTTTAAACTTTGCATATTGTTAGAAAGCGGTAAGTTTTAAGTTGGGAGAAACATTAAGTTAAAGTCACTACTAATACAATACTTAATGGCAGTGATTTACTAGTTTCACACATACTTTACAAAATTAAAAATTGAATCTGTTTAACTTCTGTTGAGTCAGCATCAGTTAACTACTCATTCTCTGTAGTCTTTTCATCCTGATAATTCCTCTAAGGATGTTAAGGGAAATCACAGAAAGTTTGTATTAAAATTTACTGTTGTTTCAGGCTACTGCAATGATCATTTTTCTCAGAGCATTGTTTTCTGAATCTTTTTAAATTTTTTATTGAAACTTGTTACAGTTCTTTGTTTTTGTCTTTTGACATACAGTAAGCCAGAGAAGAGGCAATTAAAATATTGATAGTAATTGAATTATGACAGATTTCTTGAAGGAAACGCTGTTTTGTTCTGCCAGGGACATTCCCCATGAATTTGGCGAATTTACTCTTTATTTTTCTTTATGAAACGTAAGAATTGCCAAGCAAAGTGTTTCTAAGTAATAATCTGTAAAATTAGCCAAAGATGAGCCTAGCAAATTCACTTAGTATTCATTAGAGTAATTAAAAACACAAGAGCCGAAACATATTTTTGAGCCACTCATAAGTTAGAATGAAAGTGATTTTTTCTTTTGAATGAAATGTCAGTTTTGAAACTGTTTATTTTTGGATGTTTAAATGTGATATTTATTGTACCCTATCTTCACATAGCATGATTTCTGTTTTCAGAGAGCTCACAATCTAAAGTAGGATTGACCCACCAATAATACCTTGCAAACACACTCAAGCTTTTCTGGTTTTTTGAAATCTTTCTAAAAATTTTCCTACTTGGATTTCTCATTTTTCCATTGGATTTTGTTTAATATGGATTTAATTTAATTGAAGAAATGGTAACTCAGATTTATATATATATATATATTTTTTTTTTCTTTTGAGACGGAGTCTCGCGCTGTGTCACCCAGGCTGGAGTGCAGTGGCGCGATCTCGGCTCACTGCAAGCTCCGCCTCCCAGGTTCAGGCCATTCTCCTGCCTCAGCCTCCGAGTAGCTGGGACTACAGGCGCCCGCCACCACGCCCGGCTAGTTTTTTGTATTTTTAGTAGAGACGGGGTTTCACCATGTTAGCCAGGATGGTCTCGATCTCCTGACCTCGTGATCCGCCCGCCTCGGCCTCCCAAAGTGCTGGGATTACAGGCTTGAGCCACCGCGCCCGGCCCAGATTTATATATTTTATTTATGACCAGTTTCTCTGTTAGACTATCAAGGTTAAATCATAAGTATGTTAATTAATTTAGTCAAGAAATATTTTTGAGCACCTATTATAACCACTTTTCTCGTTTCTGGGGATTTAGCAGTATTTCCAGGGGTAATGCTCATATAGATTTTACATTCTAGTGAATGGGAGACAGATAAACTAATAAATATCTAACATGCCGGGTACTGATTAGTGTTAAAAAGAAAAACTAGGCCAACAAAATGATGGAGGTGTGGTGAGGAGTGCTGTGTACATGGTGGCTGGTTAGAGAAAACCTCTAATTTTGAGCTTCTGGCCAAGACCAGAACACAAAATAAATGCTCATTTGTATCTGCTTTGTAGCTACAGACTGCAATACATAGAGTGACACTAGCTCAGACAGCAGTGCCTGTGCTTTGTGGAAGTGCCCTGAAAAACAAAGGGATACAGCCCTTGTTAGATGCTGTTACTGTGTACTTGCCTTCACCTGAAGAGCGTAACTATGAATTTCTGTAAGTATGCAGTCACATATATTAAAATTCTATAGCTTTGAAGAAACAAGTAGGCAAATACTTTTATGAAAAGTAATTAAATCACCATTTTTGAATAATAATGGTGAGCGTTATTACAAATGATATAATAAGGAACCATAGTAATTTTTGCTTGAAAGGAACATTTTTCATCTCTTGTAAAAAGAGATATCTTACAGATAGAGCTAAGAGGTATGTCTTTTCACTGTGTAAAAGTTTAAGTGTTGACCCTGCCATCTTAGTCTTAGAAAAGTGATATCCTGGGGATGTTTGTTAAATATTCTGTAGTTCTATTTATATTCATCTAGATTTCAGGATTTTTCATAAGCTCAGAATATTTTGTGGCTATAAAGAAAGTCATTGTTTTACCCCTATTGTCACTAAAAGCTTTGTACTTAAGTAGTAAGTCCTTTAAAATCTGAGTAAGCAATGTGTAAAATGGCAGAGAAATGGACTTTAATTATCTTAATTCTGACATTAATAACTTTCATACCTCTAAATTGGAGAGGCATGATGGTGAAGAGCACAGGCTTTGTACTATTGGATTTAAATCCTAGCTCTTCCAAGTTGCTTAACATCTCATCTATAAAATGCAAAGAATAGGACCCATCTCATGGTGTTCTTATAAGAATTAAATGATTTGTGAAGCACAAAGAACAGTGTCTGGTATAGTAAGCTCTATATTAGTATTATTAAAGTTAAAAATTAGAGGGAATGGGAATAAGATTGGAGAAGTTCTGTCACAGAAGTGTTTAAACTACTTTAAGTTAGGAACTCCTTTGAAACTAATGAAAATGTGGAGCTCTCCTTAGATGCACAAAATTTGGCAATTGCAGGAGAACTGAATTCTAAAACTTATCAGTGATCACCAGTTTAAGAACATCATTCTATTGTGAGAGTTGGTTATGTGAACAATTTCAAGTTTATAGTATAGATTTTTATGGTTATGTAATGAACAGAAAGTGGAAGGAGAGCATAAAAGCAATAATTGGAAAGTACCTGTTTATTTACCCTATGCTGATTTCTTGGTAAGTGGTGTAATATTCCCAGGTATAGTCTTCATGGAGAGAGCTCTTGGCAATGAAATTATTCGCAAATAGAGGTGATATTTGGAAGATAGTCTATTATTTTTAGTTTTGAGGAATTAATGGTAAGATCTCCATTGAGTAATTTAGTCAATGGAAAAAGAGAGTTATGTAACAAAGACATTTAGTGGCTCTAAGTAGCTCTACTGGAAGAAAAAAGAGATCTTTGGGGACATTAAGGATAAGTTTCTGCAGTTATGGGAAGTATATTTTATAGGACTTTTTGGAATGTTTATTTTCTAGGCAGTGGTATAAGGATGACTTATGTGCATTGGCATTTAAAGTTCTCCATGACAAGCAGCGAGGACCACTGGTTTTTATGCGCATTTACTCAGGCACAATAAAACCCCAGTTGGCCATTCATAATGTTAATGGAAACTGCACGTAAGTAGAAGCTTGGGTTACTTTATAAAACTGTACTCATTTCTTTAAAAATACTTTTACTAATATAAAATCATGATTTTACAGGGAGAGAATAAGTCGTCTGCTTTTGCCGTTTGCTGACCAACATGTAGAAATCCCTTCACTGACTGCTGGTAACATTGCTTTGACTGTTGGGCTTAAACATGTAAGTGACCAAATGATTTCTCTAGGAAATAATAGCTTAAATGTTTAATTACAAGTAAGCAACTTGTAATATCAGAAACCCATAAACAATCCAAATGTCCCTCAATAGTAGAATAAAGAATATTGTGGCATATATATCAACATGGCTGAATCTCATACATTTACTAGGAAGAAAAGTAAATTACAGAAGACCACAGACAGGATGGATTGTGTTCATATAAAGTTGAAATCCAAGTAAAATAGCATACTGTTTATAGGTATTTATGTATATACATATATGTGTGTTTTAAGTTTATATAAAATATTGTTTTATTCCCATTGGATTTATTCCTATCTTGAGCATTGCAGAAAATTTCACCTAGACTTACAACTGATCAGGTAATAACAAGTTGTTTTGTTAGTGAAGGCGCCATGAGAGCAAGGATTTTTGTCTTTTTTGTTCACTGCTCTACAGTCCATAGATCAGTGCTTGCATATAGTAGACATTCCATAGATAACTGTAGGATGAATAAATGAAAATACTTGATGCTGTATTTATTTTTGATGGGTTAAAACTAAGGATAGTTCATTTATATGGATTAAATAAAATATAATTTTCTCATTAACCTTTATGTAGTAAACATTGTTATTTTAAACATTTTAACTCTTCATGATTAGTTTCAAGTTTGAAAATCCTTCAGTAGCGCAGTGGCTCACGCCTGTAATCCCAGCACTTTGGGAGGCTGAGAAGGGCGGATCACGAGGTCGGGAGATCGAGACCATCCTGGCTAACACGGTGAAACTCCGTCTCTACTAAAAATACAAAAAAAAAAATTAGCTGGGCGAGGTGGCGGGCGCCTGTAGTCCCAGCTACTTGGGAGGCTGAGGCAGGAGAATGGCGTGAACCCGGGAGGCGGAGCTTGCAGTGAGCCGAGATCGGGCCTGGGCGACTGAGCAAGACTCCGTCTCAAAAAAAAAAAAAAAAAGAAAATCCTTCAATAGAAAATTCCTATTTCCTATTTGACTGGTTACTGGACTTCTAGCATTGGAGTGTCCCCTCTATCTCCCTGAAGGCAGGAGCTCCTTGTATGTATTTGAAGGAGCTCTACAAATACGTTGGGACTATTGTTCTAGTAGGATTGTTTTTACAGAGAAAGAAACTGGCACAGAACTTCACAATATAAAAGTTTAAAAGTGAAATTATAGTTTTTAAAAGATAGCTGGGCTCTACATGGAAGCCAGCAATCTGCACAGTTAAGGGTATTCTGGTTAATTATTTTAGTTAATAGGAGATTTTCTGTAAAAAAGAATAAATTCTTATGGGTGGTAGAACACTCTAATGAATTTCTCCCTAACCTGTCTTGTCATGATTGAAAATTTAGGAAAGTACATTTGTTTTGCCAAATAATTTTGGATGTGTATGTGTGTGTGTTTTATTGTTTGTTAGAATTTATTACAATAATATTTTGGATAGAATTCTTATGCAAGTTAAATTAGCTTTACTTACGCAGTTATTAATGAGCTTTTTGAATTTTATTTCTCTTTTAAGTTCTGATGAAAAGAAAGTGCCACGAAAAAAATTCTCATATTGTGATTCTTGGTGGAGATGAGCGCTTGCTAAATGCCACTTTTGTTCCAAGTCATCTTGTTTGCTTGCAGACTGCCACTGGAGACACCATTGTCTCATCCAAGTCCAGCGCATTAGCTGCAGCTCGTAGAGCAGAAAGGGAGGGAGAAAAGAAGCACAGACAAAACAATGAAGCAGAGAGAGTTTTATTGGCTGGAGTGGAGATTCCAGAACCTGTTTTCTTCTGTACCATAGAACCCCCGTCAGTGTCTAAGCAGCCAGGTATAAATGGTCCTACTGTGTCAACTAATTAGTGCTCTGATAATTTATATAAAATAGTTACAATATACCCTCAAGAGATTTCTTATGTGATTGAGGTAAATTTTATCTGAATATATTGGTAAACATTTCCTGTGGTTGGTCTTGTTTTTTAAGATGTTTCCATTTTTACAAATGCCTTCATTTTTTTCTCTTCTTATTTCTTGGCCATTCTTCTCATATTCTTCCTTACTCTTGTAGTGCTATCTATGGGATTCTAAGTAACTGGTCTTAGAACTGCCCTTCTAGTATATTAGATTAGACAGTAACTGATTCATAACCCATTCAGTTTCTCATCATCATATATAAAAATGCTGTTTTACCTTGTTTTCTACCTCAACCTCTAGAACTCAATGAAGAAATTTGTATACTGTGGATAACCTCGTTTGAACTTTCGTTAGTTACTTTGTTCTTTAGCATTTTAGCTCAGATTTTTTCAGTGGCTTCTCATTACTTCTAGCACACACCCAAACTCTTTAGTGTGGTATGTAAAGCCCATGATTCCAATTATAATTTCCAATTAGATTTGGTTACATATAGCAGAAAACCTCCAAATAACAATTGCTTTAATAAGAAAAAAATTTATTTCTCTCTATCTCATAACAGAAGCCTTGAATTGGTAGTCAGGGATTAGAGTGGCTCCACAGTGTTGTCAGGGATCCAGGCTCTAATCTTTTTGTGTTACCTGAGTGCATAATTCCTGCAGCCTCGGGTATCACCTTGGAGTTGCTGACAACAGAAAGGAGTAAGGGGAAGGAAGAAGATATACCCCTTTTCTCTTAAGATTTCTTCTATGTCATTGGCCAGCACTGAGACATATGGCCACCTGTTGCAAGGAAGTCTGGTAAAAGCAGCCTTTTAAGTAGGCGGCAGCAGAGTAGAGTGGAAGGCTGCTAGTTGTCTCTGCCACAGCCTTCTTGTCTGGCTTCATTTATTGAAACTTCCGCCTTCCTTTTGACCCTCTTCTTTAACCCAAAGAAAAATAAAACTATAGTACCTAGCCACACGTTATGCTCCCACAGTAAAGTAATTGTGATTTCCTGAAGATACTGTGCTCTTTTTTTGCACCGCTATTTCTTTTCTTCTGTTCTCTCTTGCATTATAATAGTAGCCCATGAACTTACCTGCCTGGAAAACGTTTACCCTTTTTTTTTTTTTTTTTTTTTGAGACAGAGTCTCGCTCTTGTTACCCAGGCTGGAGTGCAATGGCATGATCTCGGCTCACCACAACCTCTGCCTCCCAAGTTCAGGCGATTCTCCTGCCTCAGCCTCCTGAGTAGCTGGGATTACAGGCATGCGCCACCACTCCTGGCTAATTTTGTATTTTTAGTAGAGATGGGGTTTCTGCATGTTGGTCAGACTGGTCTCAAACTCCCGACCTCAGGTAATCCGCCCACCTCGGCCTCCCAAAGTGCTGGGATTATAGGCGTGAGCCACCGCACCCGGCCCTGTTTACCGTTTCTTTAGGTCTCATCTCAAGCATCACACTTTATGAGGCTCTCACTGAATTCCTATATTAGACTGTTTAAGGACAAACCTTCTGGTTCTAGAGGTGGCATTAGAAGCTCTTTTTCCTTTGAAAACAAGTTGGACTCACAGATTATAGGAGAAAAAAAGCAATCTCTGTTGCCTCCCCTTGTCTTCCTGAGGACCCTGTGGGGAGAAAGAAGGAAGATCCCTAGCCCAGTAGAGGTTACAGTTGCTCACCTCCCCAGATGGAGTTCACATGAAAGAAATCTGAGTATAGATGTAAGACAGCCCCCCAGTACCAAAGGAAACCGAAACTGAATCTTTTTGTGTCCACTTTGCTGAAGGAACAGCATTTAAGTTAAAAAGGGCCTAACAGCAGTTTTTCTGTTACTTTACATGCTCTGAGGCCAGTTAGGTATAGTTTTTAACTCTAGTGGAAAAGGATCAGGTGATGATAAATCTGGCTGCCTAATTATCAAACTTAACCAAGCTGGTTATATCAGGAGTGACCAGGCACTTAAGAGCAGGGGCTGCCCAAGCAAAGTAACCCATGGATTCTTTGAAATATGTTTGAGAGTCATTTTATATTTCAGATGCAGCATGAGCACCTAAATTCAAATTGTGGGCTTGCGGTTACATTGCACCAGCCAGTTTTGCACCTGAGAATTTAAGCCTTTAACTACTTTAGGAGAAAAAGTTTGGTATCCATAGTCTCATTAATGGGCATTAGCTTAGGGGTCCTGAGCCCCCAAGAGGAAGGGATTTACCAAAGCTCCCTTATGTAGACTTCTTTCAGACAGATCTACGTGTTTCTTTTTTCTATGCTTTTATTGTACTTACCCCATAGTCTGGTTATAACCCTGGATACCTGTTACAGTGCTAACATTGTAAATATTTTTAAATGAATTTATTTTACAGTAAAGTTATTTTTATTCCGAAAGTCACTTAGTGTCATACGCATGTACTGTCTTTGAGTATCTGTATGTGCTTAAAATAAAATATTATCTACAATAATGCCTCTTGACCTTGAACATGCATACGCATCTCTTGGGATTCTTGTCAAAATGTAGACTCTGACTCAGTAGGTCCAGAACCGAAGATTCTGCATTTCCGTCAGACTCCAGGTGTTATCAGTGTTGCTGGTCCTTGGTGCCCACTTTGGGATGTCAGGGGTCTAGAACAGTATTGTCCAGTAGAAATATAATGTGATCTACATATATAATGTAAAATTTTTTTATAGCCACAGCAAACAAACTGGTGAAATAAGTTTTCATAGTATATCAAAATATTATTTCAGCATATAATCAGTATTAAAATGTATCGCTGAGATATTTTACATTCTTTTTTTCATGGTAAGTCTTGGAAGCCTGGTGTTTATTTTACATTTACAGCACTTGGCAGTTAATAACATTAATACCTCCAAATGGCTAGTGGTTACCATTTGGATAGTGTGGGTCTAAAATGCCTGGTTTGTATACCTAAGATACTTTGAATGTGTGACTGATAAGGTTAGCTCATTAATCCAGTGCTCAGCTCTTTTCTTTAGCTACACTTTGTGGAACTTCTAACATATTTCTTTTATAAAAAGAGGTAGAGTATACTTATCAGTTAATTGAGTGTATTAAAATATCACTTTAGATGGCATACTTAATGCCATCTAAAATATGCATTATTTTCTCTGTGGTTGTGATAATTCATCATCATAGAGTTATACTAGTACCTGTTTATTCATGATGTAATTTTAGCCTCCTTTTGGCACTTCATTATTGCCAGTTTTTCTGAAGGCATTTTACTTTTTTGTCAGCTCCTAAATTGATCTTTGGAAAATATAATCAGATGATGTTACTGTTCCTTTTAAAACCTTTCAGTGGCTTCGCAGTGCAAACCGAAACTTTTCACCATGGCCTACAAGACCTTACATGATATGATCCCTGCCACACATCTCCTTCCTCATCTGGTGCTATTCTTCCTTTTGTCCACTGATCTCTAGCTGCTAGTTTTCTTGCTCTTTCCCAACAGCATATTGTTCCTTGTATAGCCATTCCCTCTATCTGGGATTCCTTTTCTTCAGGATTTTGCTTATAGTTTGTTTATTCATTTCTGTCTTTACTTAAATCACCCCAGAGAGGCCTTCCTAGACCACTCAATCTCAAGTAGCCTCCCATCATTATTATGTCAGCTTGTTTTTGTCTCTGCAGTGTGTATGGCTGTTTGAAGTTTTCTTTTTTCTTTCTTTTTTTTTGTAAAGACGTGGTTTCGCTATGTTGCTCAGGCTGGTCGCAAACTCCTGGGCTCAAGCGATCCTTCTGCCTCAGCTTCCCGAAGTGCTGGGATTACAGGCATGAGACACCACACCTGGTTGAAATTTCTTTTTCAAAATTTGTTTGCTTATCCATCTATTTTACCCACTAGACCATATAATTATTTTTAAAAAATGAAATGTAAATATAACAGTTGTTTATCCCATAGATTTGGAACATGCATTGAAATGTCTTCAGCGTGAAGATCCAAGTTTGAAAGTGAGGCTAGATCCTGACTCTGGACAAGTAGGTATATTATTGCTTAACTCCAGAAGCCTTTCTATAAGAATGTGTGTGTGTGTGTGTGTGTGTGTGTCTGTCTGTCTAAAGCACTGATTAAGTCTGTGCTCCGAAAGAAAAGCCTTTTAAAATTCTCTCATAATACTAATTTCTGCTTTTATGTTGACTATCAAGCTAAATAAGCACATTTTCCTTAATTCTCTATGTAGTTAATTACACTTCACATATATAAACTATTCCCCAACATTTTTTACCCCTCCTGAAGACAGCTTTTTGTGAAATTTTGAAATAAGGTTTAATCAAGACAAAGCTTTGAGCCTTTTATGCTAAGGTTTATAAAAGAAGCATACTAGGAGGATTGGAAGGTGCTTTTGAAGACAGTAAAACACCTAAAATGGGAGAGAAGTGATAGACTGCAGTGTAACAATGTGAGAGGAAGTGGAGTTTTAAAGTAGGTACAGAACTGCACTGTATAATGTAGCACAGTAGAACAGATGTTTTGATTCATCAAGAAAAGATTAAATTACATTCTGCATCCTCTTTTTAGGAGGACAGGGTGATGTTTATATAAGATTTTAGAAGGAGTTTCTTAAAAAGATTATAAATTTGTCTTTAAAAAGGATAAACTGATATAGTTAACCTGGAAAGCATGGAGTACTTTATTTTCCCAAAATGCCAGCCAACTGAGGTAGTAATTTAGTTTAATTGATACTGAAGGGTATGATAATCGTAATTAAAACAGAAATGTTTTATTTTTAAAAATCTATTATTTAAATAATCGAAATGTAATCCTAGCACTTTGGGAGGATCGCTTGAGCCCAGGAGTTCAAGACCAGCCAGGGCAACATAAGGAAACCCTGTCTCTACAAAAAAGAAATAAAAATAAAAATTAGCCAGGTGTGATGGCATACACCTGTGGTCCCAGCGACTCAGGATGCTGAGGTGGGAAGGTTACTTAAGCCTGGGAAGTCAGGGAGGTCAAGGCCACAGTGAGCTATGATCATACCACTGCACTCTAGTCTGGGTGACAGAGCGAGACCCTGTCTTGAAAAAAGTAAGTAAAAATAAATGAAATAAAAACTGGCACTACATTTAAAAATAACGGCAAATAATACACAAATCTACCAAGTAAATAATTAAGTCCCTTTCTCAGTTCCTCCATCTCATTCTGCAGGGTAGCAGAATGAAAACTTGGTGAATAGCCTTTCATAGTTTTATTTATTTTTTTGAGACAGAGTCTCGCTTTGTCGCGCAGGCTGGAATGCAGTGGCGCGATCTCCCGGGTTCAAACAATTCTTCTGCCTCAGCCTCCCGAGTAGCTGGGATTACAGACATGTGCCACCATGCCCAGCTAATTTTGTATTTTTAGTACAGACAGGGTTTCTCCATGTTGGTCAGGCTTGTCTTGAACTGCCAGCCTCAGGTGATCTGCCTGCCTTGGCCTCCCAAAGTGCTGGGATTACAGGCATGAGCCACAGCGCCTGTGCCTTTCACACTTTTTACCCAAACATGTTCTTCTGCTGTGCTGTGTTATGCAACATAATATATTTTTGTAAGTATATATGTACAGATATCTATAAGCAAGTAATTTTATTTGTATTATTTTACAACTATTTTCCCCAGATAGTTCACTTTGTAACTTAAAGTATAGCAGTCCTATACCAAGTGATTTTTTAAAATTTGTGATTACAGTTTTATTACAGCAAAAGTATTTAAATTAGGATCAGCCAAAGAGACACATAGAGCGAAGTCTGAGAGGGTTTTAAACCTTTGCAATGCTTCCTTTATCCTCAGGGACATGTTACCCTCCTGGCAGAGTACTGCCAACCAGGGAAGCTCACCCAAACCTTTGGTGGCCAGAATTATTATTAGGGCTTGATCACATACTGTCCATGTCGTTGACCTTTAGTCTCCAGTCCCTTCCACAGATCCAAGCTAATACACTAATACCTTTAGTCTTCATTGGTTCAAAAAAGATAAAAGTCAGTTTCTCCCTCATATGAAGGTTCAAGCTAGTCTGAAGGTTTTGACTGCTTACAAAGCTGTAAAGTGCCCTGGATGGTTGGGAAATGCCCATGTTGTTGGGAAAGGTTTTGGAGAAAGGTTCTTCTGCCCATTTACAAGGTATAGCCCTCATTCTCATGTGTTATGTCAGTTGCCTACATTTTCGTTAAGAAAGGGGCTTTATGAGGCCGGGCACGGTGGCTCAAGCCTGTAATCCCAGCACTTTGGGAGGCCGAGACGGGCGGATCACAAGGTCAGGAGATCGAGACCATCCTGGCTAACATGGTGAAACCCCGTCTCTACTAAAAAATACAAAAAAAAAACTAGCCGGGCGAGGTGGCGGGCGCCTGTAGTCCCAGCTACTCGGGAGGCTGAGGCAGGAGAATGGCGTAAACCCGGGAGGCGGAGCTTGCAGTGAGCTGAGATCCGGCCACTGCACTCCAGCCTGGGCGACAGAGCGAGACTCCGTCTCAAAAAAAAAAAAAAAAGAAAGGGGCTTTACCCTCCTCTTACAGGCACCACCCAGAAGCTGTCCACATCAATTATATTCGTCTTCCATGGCCAGAAATTTGGCTTTGTGGTTGGGAAATGTTGGTATCTAGCTAAGTGTTGGCATCATTAGTCTTAGCCAAATGCCACTTGCCCAGCAGATAATTTAACTGTCAAAGAAGGAGGAGAGAATGGCTAAGTAATTCACTTTTTATTGATTCATTATTCCAGTCAGAAAAGTCAAAAGCAATGTTTTGATGTAAGAGCCCCTGGCCAAAAAGAATTACAAAGGAAACTAATTAATGAAAAATATATATTAACATCATACTTTTATATAGTATTCTGCAATAAATATAATTTACCCTTAATCTTTTATTTCCTTCCTCTGGTAACCAGACTGTTCTGTGTGGTATGGGGGAGTTACATATAGAGATTATTCATGATCGAATCAAGAGGGAATATGGACTGGAGACCTATCTCGGGCCACTCCAGGTGGCATATCGAGAGACCATCCTAAACTCAGTTCGTGCCACAGGTAAAAAGTAAAACATTTAGGATTTGCTTTTTCTCTCTGTCTTTCTCTATTTAGTTGCTTAAAGCAGTGTTCACAGTCACTAATGTCTTCTATCAGAGGAGACGGTTTTTACGTATGTGGGGTTTTTGTTTTTTAAGATTTTGTTTTGAATACAGAAAACCCTATTTCATTATCACCCATAACATCTCCTGGATGACCACTCATCAACCAAATGTGCTTTTCAGTGGTCATGGAATAGAGTAAGCCATGGAAGTCTACAGCTTGTCCCAGTCCTCACTATCAGAACTAGTCTAAGAATTTGAAGTCAATGTGTTATTTTTACTCTATAAAGTAAAAGTAGAAAGTCAGTTTCAGTACTTAATAAATAGGATTATTCTATGCTGATAGTAATCTTGAGTAGGTATAGTTTTTATACTTCAATTCCCAAATGTAAAAATTCATAATTTTTCTACATATGATTTTAAATTGGTTCCCTTAAGCCAAAAAACATGACAACAATTATTGCTACTCACCCCCAAGAAGAAAATGTGGACAGGTTTGTGGGAAATTGTTTAAAAAAAAAAAAAAAAAAAAAAAAAAGGCGTTTAGGATAACCAGGTACTTTGAAGCTGCTCATTAGTTTGTGAAAAGTCCTGATGGTTACATTTCACTGAAACTTGAAAAATTAAGCAGAATACAGGAGCAAATAGCATGAGGAGTGTTCTTTCTGGACTGTTTATCTGGAAAAACTAAAAATGCTAGAGAACTCTAACAACTTTTAATATCTGAGCTGACTAGAATGTAATAGAATTTTCCAGAGGTCAAAAAGGAAGCAGGAGTAGTAATCTGGGAAAATAAGTCAGCAATATAAGCTATAGTTATTCTGGAAGAATCTGTAATCATCTCTAACCTAGTGCTTGAGAGCCATATCTTCATGGAAAGAATTAACTAGGAAAAGTCCTTTCCGCAAAAGCAGAGGGCAAGTAAACTTGCTTGTCTGGCTCTATGGTGAGGGGACAAGGTTTCTGAGAATTTGTAATCATAGGCTTCTGATACAGGTCTTTAACCTAAGTTCATAGAACCAGTGTGCCCTGAAAAACTCCAGACCAAGGAGAACTTAGTTCTTTAGTGTAAAGTGCTCATGGCTTGGTAGTATCCCAGGGAACCTGGAGAAAAGGGCTTCTCCAAAGATATCAGTCAACCCAGGCCTCAAAGAAATGCCACACATGGCCAGGCGTGGTGTCTCACGCCTATAATCCCACCACTTTGGGAAGCTGAGGTGGGCAGATCACGAGGTCAGGAGTTCAAGACTAGCCTGGCCAACATGGTGACCCCGTTTCTACTAAAAAAACAAAAACTAGCTGGGCATAGTGGTGAGTGCGTGCCTATAATCCCAGCTACTCAGGAGGCTGAGGCAGGAGAATTGCTTGAATCCCAGAGGTGAAGTTGCAGTGAGCTGAGATTGCACCATTGCACTCCAGCCCAGGCAACAGAGCGAGACTCCATCTCAAAAAAAAAAAAAAAAAAAAAAGAACTCCCACACATAAAAGAATATTACTCACAATAAAATTCTCTTTAAATCACAAAACCATGAGAAAAAGCACAATGAGCAAAAAGGCAATAGAAACAATAGATAGTCACACCAGCAAAGGCTTCAGTTATTGGAGTTACGAGATGTAGAATATACAAATACTATCTTTGAAGAAATAAAAGAGGGGATGGAAAGTACAGTTGACCCTTGAACAACGTGGGTTTGAAGTATGTGTGCAGGTCCAATTATACATGGATTATTGTCCTGCCTCTGCCATCCCTGAGACAGCAAGCCAAACCCCTCCTTTTCTTACTCCTCAGGCTACTCAATGCAAAGATGACAAGGATAAAGACCTTTATGATGTTCTACTTTTACTTAGTAAATATATTTTCTCTTAGATTTTCTTGGTAACATTTTCTTTTTTTCTAGTTTATTGTAAAAATACAATATAAAATACATATAACGTGTTAATTGACTATTTATTGGTAACACTGACTTCCTGTTAACAGTATTCTATAGTAGATAAGTTTCAGGGGATTCAAAATTTACACATGGATTTTTGACTGCATAGGGATTTGGCACCCCTAGCCACCACATTGTTCAAGGGCCACTTGTGTTAGTAATGAACAAGAAATTATCAAAACTAAGTGCAACGGGCATGATCTCTCACATATGTGGAATTTCTAAAAGTCAAACTTGCAGAACAGTAGAATGATGGCTACCAGAGGCTGAGGGTTGGAAAGCTGGGGAAAGGAGAGATGTTGATGAAGTGGGGTACGGAGTTTCAATTGGACAGGAGAAATAGGTTCTCGTGATCTATTACACAGCACAGTGACTATAGTTAATAATGTATATTTTAAATCTTCTTAGTACAAAGAAATAAGTTTTTTGACCTGATAGATGTGTAAATTTGCCTGCTTTTTATCATTCCACGATGTATACATGTATTGAAAGATCACAAACCCCATAAATATATACAATTATTTGTTAATTAAAAATGAAATAAAACATTAAAAAGGATAATGGAATATCATGCTATGTGTGAGAGAGAAAATGGTCAAAAAACGATGGTGAGGGGGGTATATAAGGACACAGGAACCAGCTTGAAGAGACTCTGCTGGCCAAATCTGGATTAATTTGAATACCAAGATAAGTATAGACCATTGTGAAAAAATAATTTCTAAGTTCATACTTAGAATAATACATAGATAAATAGGGAAGAAGAGGGAGGGTTATTCCTTATAGTGGAATACCAAGTGCTGACTGTTAGATGTTGGGGAGTAGGGCTGGAATCGGAAAACAGTCCAGACAACTCTCACAAACATGTGGAACAAAAAAATTGCCATATACATATAGCATAACAAATTCAAAATGAAGCAGAAGTAAACTATTGCTTAGTGATACATGCATATGTGATGTAACACTAAAGAAAATAATGAGGATAATATATGATAGTGGTTGCTTCAGAAGGCATCTAGATATTGGTAATACTCTGTTTCTTTAGTAGTTTTAGGTTTCATGAATGCTCATTTTTAGCTTGTACATAAATTATGTGTATAGTTACTCATATATAAACATGTATATTTATATATAAACACATATATATTGAGACAATGTCTTGTTCTGTTGAGCAGGCTGGCATACAATGCCAAGATCTTAGCTCACTGCAGCCTTGAACTCCTGGGCTCTAGCAATCCTCCTGCCTCAGCCTCCCAAGTAGCTAGGGCTACAGGTGTGCAGTACCACACCCGGCTAATTTTTATTATTTTTTTACAGAGACAGAGTCTTGCTGTATTGCCCAGTCTAGTCTCAAATTCCTGGCCTCAAGTAATCCTCCCACTTTGGCTTCCCAAAGTGCTGGGTGGGATTACAGGTGTGAGCCACCACACCTAGGCCTGTATAATTTTAAATAGAAAATGTTTCACAGTATAAACGTGAGCTTGAAGAGGAATTATGAAGAATTATAGACTATAATTAATTCTTAGTTTTGAATTTGGGCCATGAGTCAGTGCATTACATGGCCCCTCACATAAATACGGCATAGTTCTGTTTTAGTAAAATATTGGAGATTGTTGGTTGTTGGCAAATAAGAGCTACTGTTTTCAGTCTTACCAAAAACATTTTACTAGTTTTTGGGGAAAGAAATAGTAAACAGTAAGTGCATAAAGTATTGCTGGAAAAATACGCAATGTAAAACTTTTGTGGGTTGTCAGGATTTAGAGTTAATTTTCATTAGCTTACCTTTTGTACTTTTAAAGGTTTTATCATTTAATTTTTAGTTAAAAGTTTGTAACTAAAAGGATTTCAATCACCTACAAGACATTTTGAAAAGTTTAAAAGTATAATCTTCATAACATGTGCCTCAGCATACCTTAATGTTAAAATAGGTGATACAGAACAGGTTTTTAACATTGATCAACATAGAAGCAGAGGCTTTGTTGGTAGAGCTCTTTACTCTGATTTTTATACTGTATTTAGTGCCATTCCCATTGTTAATATTCTCTCCCACTTTATCTTGTATGAGACCCTGAGTTTGTTGATGATAATTTTGCTGTTTTATAGCACCTTGATACCTTTCCAGAATTAATTCTGAGGTACCATATTCAATTTGTTTACAGATACATTAGATAGAACTTTAGGAGACAAAAGGCATCTGGTGACCGTAGAAGTGGAAGCAAGGCCAATTGAAACATCGTCTGTTACGCCAGTGATTGAGTATGCTGAAAGTATCAGTGAAGGCCTTTTGAAAGTCTCCAAAGAGGCCATTGAAAGTGGAATTCACAGTGCATGCCTCCAAGGTAAGGCACTCAGATGAGAGAGTAAGCATTAGTATCACACTCAACCATTTAATCACTCCTTATATTATAGATTATTTCAGTCTTTTTCCTAACTTTGTTAGTGTTTTCTCCCTATTCCTTTGCACTTCTCATTACTTCTCAATACACATCGAGCATAGTATGATACAATTTTTTTCCCTTGTCTAGGACCATTGCTTGGATCCCCAGTTCAAGATGTAGCAATTACTTTATATTCCCTGACAGTTCATCCTGGTACCTCCACAACTATGATTTCTGCCTGTGTCTCAAGATGCGTGCAAAAGGTATAGAACTATCCTAATCTTTATGGCTTTCAGGTGACTCTTCTGAGTATAGTACCACTGATCTTGCAGACAGCTGTGTTTACAGAGCCTTATCTTGTGTCTTTGCCTCCTCAGCCTTGTGGTCAACAAGAGTTCTTATCATGGAGAATCTTTTGATTTCTTAATCACCAGGCTTTTATTTCAAAGAGGATCTTAGAAATTACTATCTAACATGGATTGCTATTGGAATATACTCTGATAAAGAGGCAAGCTTCCTTAAGTGGCATTTCTGCTTTCCCCATCCCTGACAGACAGCTATTAGAGGCAAGCATGGTAGGTTTGACTGGAAGACAGATCTGAGGCTAGCTTGGCCCAAGATGGACTGTAATCTAAAGAACATTAAAGATCCAATATTGGTTCCAATTTTGGAGATTGTTATTCAAATAAGATTGCTTTAGTGCTTGCTTCAGCAGCACATACACTAAAATAGGAATGATATAGAGATTAGCATGGCCCTGCACAAGGATGACATGCAAATTCGTGCAGAGTTCCATATTATTTCTCTACTTATATTAAATTATAAGATTGCTTTAATTAAGGATCATTGAAACTAGTTAAGTCCCACTGAATAACAGATTCAGGCTAAGCATCTTCTCTTCTCAAAGCATCAAGCAATGTGGTCTTCTTGGTATGGTTATCTGGGGAGTTTGTCCTTAAGTGTCATGGACTCTCCACTTCCTGCCTCATTAACCTACCAGAACTGGATTAACTCCCAGGAGTGTGGTATGCTGAATGCTGATTCCATACATTCCTCTCAGCATTGAACTACCCTAATTTTTTAGGTGATTGATTTTGCATTATTTATGCTTGCTTTTATAGCCATTTTCTAATACGTGGACTGTGTTTGAGACCCGATTTTCTGTAATTGTACTTGAATCTATAATTACAAAGTTAATTTAAGTATCCCAAGCCCCTGACTTAAGAAAGCCAAACTTAATATCTCTTTCACATGAGTTTAAATTTATACTTCTTAAATAGCTTTTTGATTAAAAACAAAGCTTTGAAAAAAGTTTAAGTGTTGTTCACTTAATAGTTAGAAATGTTACCTGCAAAGTAGTTACGACTATATTATTGAGAAAATTCACCCTAAATTTTTTTTTTTTTTTTTTTTTTTTTAAGAGACAAGGCCTCACTATGTTTCCCATGCTGGTCTTGAACTCCTGGGCTCAAGCAATCTGCCCACCTCAGCCTTCGAAACCCAAAGTGCTAGGATTACAGGTGTAAGCCACCATCATTGCCTGTCCCCAAGTAATTTTTAAAGTTTATGGGAATCTGAAAAATAATGTTTCTAAATTGACCCCAAGTCCCCAATATATCGGCCTGTCCTTCAAAGTGTAACATGTCTTCTAAAAATAAAGTCTGTATTTCTGTGTTCATTCACCTTTTTAATAAGATTATGCCAGAGAACAAGAATTAACTTTATGGGGGCTTACATTTAGTCTTTAGTTTTAATTCATTACTTCAAACAAAATACTCCTAATGGAAGTACTGCTACCCTTGTTAGGCTTCTTGTAATGGGGAGTCTCCTTCTCTCTGCTTGTAAGTGCTTCATGTATTTATTGAGTCATCTGTGTTGTGCTTATAGTTCACCAGGCACTGAGAAGGACACAAATAGGATTAGATTTTACTCTACCTAAAGGAGCTTGTGATTTCGTAAGGGAATTAAGTATAACCAAAGTATTAGATAAAATGGGCAAATGCCATGAAAGTAGGAAGCAGGGAATTGGGGAGGATTCTTGGAAAGATTTATATTTGAGCTGAGATGATTTTGGAGGACTTGGGCACGGTGGGGGACCTTCCAGACAGAGATAAGAGTCCTTTTAACTGTATTATCAGATGAAGGCAGGGGAGTCCGTGTGTTGAAAAAGTAAAATAGTGTCAGACTGTAGAGAAATCTTTAAAAACTACATTAAAGAGTTTGAACTTTGTTCTGAGAATAGTGGAGCATAATTTAAAGGTTTCGAAGGGAGAAATATCAAAGTACAGAAGGAATTTGAATAGGGAAGAGATAGTTGAGGACAGGAAATGGACTAAGTTTGACATAGGATACCAGCAATAGGAACAGCGGAAAAAAAAATCTTACAGCTTACTTGGGGAAAAGGAAGTCAAAGGTGAACTGAAGACTACTGATGTCATCATAAGAAAAAGGGATGTGTGTAGAAGTGTTTGGAAAAGAAAATGATGAGCTCAGTGTGGGACATGTTGGAGAGCTGTAGATACTCAGACACTATCCCAAAGCAGGCCAATGGAGTACAAGACAGGAGTACTCAGAAACTATGGGCTGCATAGGATTTAAAGCTTTTGAGGAAGCCATGTTGAAGGTGTTTTTGAAGCTCTCCAGATAGGTAATATTGCCAGGGAAAAATTATGAAAAGAGGACTAAGAACAGTTCTGTGACCATGGTATGCCCTAGATACACAGAATTCAATCCTTTTCTTTATTGTAGCAGTTTTTTCTCTTAATTTTTACATCTTTTTCAATTCCATTATTCTGAAAGGCGTTTTCAGTTTCCACAGTCTTTATATGCGTGTTCTTCTTGGCCTTTGAAATCTAAGATTCTAAATAAAAGATTTCACATAATGTTTCCATTACCTTATTGCATTACATTTTTCCAAGCTCTCCCCTTTATTGCTGTCTGTGGCATGTGGCATGGCATGGACTGTAATTATGGACATCAGGAACAGCAACATGAGGTTTAAATATGAACAAATGAATCTTTGAAAGGAGAGGACTTCTGTGACTCTGACCACATGTTCACAGTCATTTTTTATAATCAGACTTTACTAAACACCCCTCCTTGCATCATACCATACAAAAGATCTATAAATTATGTTACCATGCTTATTATACCAGCAAATATTGTAGTTGTTGACGTCTTATGTTACCTTTAAAGAGAGAGTTAAAACAAGCTTATGTCTTTTTGTATGAGCTCTAGGCTTAAGAGTATGGGCAGTATTTATTTATGAAAGATAAGTTAACATTCTTTAATTTCTTTAGGCTCTGAAGAAAGCTGATAAGCAAGTTTTGGAGCCTCTGATGAATCTTGAGGTTACAGTAGCTAGAGATTATCTCAGCCCTGTCCTGGCAGATCTGGCACAAAGAAGAGGAAACATTCAGGAAATTCAGACTCGCCAGGACAACAAAGTTGTTATTGGATTTGTTCCCTTAGCAGATATTATGGTAAGTACTTTGTAACGGAAAAGTACATATTCTTCTTAATTCAGGGGTTATAATATGCCAGTGAATAGACAATCAATAACCTGAAAGGAACATTAAGGCTTTGATTTAGGGAATAAATGTTACGTTTCAACCAGCAGGAATGGTTAGGACTTTGAATTTAAATTGTTAGGAAATCCAGGGATTCTACCATTACAAGGGGGTATTTGTAGTCCTACAAAGCTTGACATGTGCTGTACCAAAATGTGGTGCCAGTTTATATGATCATTTTTTCCCTGCCAAGCATTTATCTTACTTCTACCATTGTCAGTTTTAAGGCAAGTTATCATTCTTCTCCCCTATCAGCCTCTTCTGCTCCAGGACAGGCACCTGGTTTGCCAGCAGAGTAGTAGGAAGGGCACAGCCATCTAATGAATACATCTGTAGCATACTTGCACTACTGCTTTCTGTCCTCGATATTTTTATATCTAACTTACCCTGAAAAAAGTTAAATGATCTGTTTGAAGGAAGTGATATGGCTAAGCCACATAAGTGGCAACATCACTTTTCCCTAATAGTCAAAAGATAATCAGCAGGAAGAGAAACCTGAGGCTTAAATTTGATAATATAAATGACCTAAATTATTTTGCTTAGGGTTATTCAACTGTGCTTCGAACGCTAACATCAGGCTCAGCTACTTTTGCCTTAGAACTATCTACTTATCAAGCCATGAATTCTCAAGATCAAAATACACTGCTCAACCGGAGAAGTGGTTTGACCTAAATGTTTTAGTTTTTGAGAGAAATTCAGGAGCACCTAGCTACTTCATTTTCAGTAAGAACAATTTTTATTGCACAAATAAAGTACTGTTTCAGTACATTCAGAGAACTAGATAAAAGATATAACTTAAGCTTTGATAGTGGCGCTGGAGCCACCCGTTTTAATTTAATGAGAAATATGCTTTGATGTTTAAAGCCACTGTACCTGAATCATGCTGTTCATCTATGAAGTTATTACTATTAGTAGCAAACACTCAACTCTTCGGAAGAGTGCTGTCACGAAGTTGTGTTTCTTTTGTGTCTTTAAGCTTATCTCAAGAAAGATGCCAGGCCTCTATATGTAATAAGAAATAAGAGGGTCAAAGGTCCAATCAATAAAAATATTTTATTCAAAAAAGTCTTAATATCTTATTTTACATGATTTCAAAATAAAGTTGACTGTAGTACAGATTGCTGTGCCTTTTTCCCTTTCATTTTTACACGTTCTCATGGTTACAATATCCAGCATAAAGAGGTTGTGCAGCTATTCCACGTCTGTAGATAGATAACATGAATAAAGATATTTTAGGTATCATTTATGTCATCTTAGAAATTTACATTAGAATCACTAAATCACAGCATTACTGAAAATAAGGGAAGAAAATTAAAGCAACTCAAGATGGAGTTCGAAGTTACACCAAAATTTTTTGTATCTATAAAACAGTTGTAAGTCTGAGTATATCTTCTTTACAGGTATTATTACCTACAAAAAATAATTCCTGGTTTCTTCTAATTATTATTTCTTAGGTAACACACATTTCTATTTATAGCAAAAGAAACTAGCTAACACTGAATAGGAAGGCTAAAAATCACACTGGACTTAATAGTATCCTAGCTTGAGAAACAAATATTTCTTACTCGACCATCCTGCAGCGGTGCCTTGTCAGTCTGTCATAGGCGCCATCCATATCTCTGACATCTTTGGAGCTCCAGAGTCTCTCACCAACAGCACTTGCCCGAGGCCTAAAATTTAAACCACACATCCCCCCAAGCAGTTTATGTTTAGTACTTTTGTGTTTAGATGGAGAAGGAAAGCTAAGGCACCTTAATTCTTAACTCAAATGTTATCATGTAAATCCCATACCATAATCTCGGAGTGAGGTTAGTTGCATCCACATATTCTCCCCATAGACAAGCTTCTCCACCAATGAAAAGTTGTTTCTGTTCCCGAGTACCTAAATTAAAATCATTGAATTGATATAAGTTCAGAAGCTCAAAGCTTGTGCACAGAGGCAATATTAATTTCTTCATCAAGATTTGTTTCCTCTGTCTTTATCCTAGGGCAACATTTCTCTCCTGTGGTCAGCAAGACCTTGGGAGATGTTAATGGTTGTGGCACAAAAAAGGTGGCCCCTCTTCCCCCTCCCAAAAAATAATGGTTGCAAACTTTATTCCCAGCCCTGACCCATGGTTCACAGTGTGTGTTAGCCCCATAGATTAACGTAGTGGGCCAGTATTAAACAGTTTTATTTTGGTTGTATGCAAACTTATCTGGACACCGGAAACCATTTTTCAAATCCCTGGTTATCTATTTAGTAGTGTGCCAGGGAACATAAGTGGGAATACTAGTTTTTTAGTGGACTGTGACCATTCCTGCCTTTAATTTCTACCTCTTGGCATTTAAAACAAAAATTGAATACTTAATTTTTTTTTTTTTTTGAGATGGAGTCTCGCTTGGTCACCCAGGCTGGAGTGTGGTGGTGCAATCTTGGCTCACTGCAACCTCCTGGGTTCAAGCAATTCTCTGCCTCCACCTCCTGAGTAGCAGGGATTACAGGTACCCACCCCAACGCCCGGCTAATTTTTGTATTTTTAGTAGAGATGGAGTTTCACCATCTTGGCCAGGCTGGTCTTGAACTCCTGGCCTCATGATCCACCTGCCTCAGCCTCCCAAAGTGCTGGGATTACAGGCGTAAGCCACTGCACCCAGCCACTTAATGCTTTTTAAAAATCAGTAATTAACACTTTTTGATCCTCATAAAATTCATTGCATATAAAATTACCAATTAATAAGACCTATGGTTCTGAAACGTTTTTAAATACCAAAATCCTTTTTCAAGGATTTTGTACTAAAGGTTGATGTACAAAATTGGACAAAGTAGAGTGTTCTTTAGGAAGGAGATCTGAAAGCCTGAAGCTCCACCCTTCAGATGTCCCATCCACCAAGGATTCTACTCCTCAGAATCCTAAGACAACACAGCCTGAAATCCACTGAACTAAAACTGTAGCTTTGGTTAGGTGTCTTACATTGGAGAAGCAGTTCAGAAGAGGGCATATAAGGTTAATGCAATCAAATAGCTTTAGAATGTAGAGAGTGAGGAGTCATCATTGAAAATGGAGATAAAATCTAGGGGGATCTATAATACTTTCGAAGTTCTTGAATTTAGGCAACTATATGGTTTCTTGAGAGTTTAAAATGATACTGAGCTTAAAAAAAGTACATAAAATCAAGGATCAAACATAAAAGATAGGTAGGTGGTAGGTGATATCTAGGTAAGGATTTCTGGGGTGGGTGGTTAGGGAAGAAAACTCATAAAACAAAGGTAACTGGTTGCTTCACTTACCATCAGCTTCACAGTAACTCACAACACTTGGACCAACTGCTTCACTTACCACCAAAATCAAGAGGTTCCACTGTATAGTATTTCCTCCAATCTTGTCCATAACTAATCAAATCTAAGTACCAAGGAGCAGAAAGGATTACAGGGAAGCCAGATGCTGTGACTTTGCTGAGTTCCTCAGGATACGCGTTGTCTTTCCATACTTCAACTATTGTGCCTGGCGCAAGCTATTAACGTTACAAATTGCAATACATATTATTAGGCGTAGAACATAGTAGATGAAATTGAAAGTTTAAGGCATTATTACTAGGAACATAATTTTCTAAGATCCTTAAAAAAAAATCTGCACTTCCTTTTTCCCCTTCAGAGTTAGTGCCATGTGATATTCATTTTAGGGACTTAAAATGAAAAGTTTCATCAACCTTAAGTTTGGATATTTAACTTTTGCTTATATATGGATACTACTTAGGTTCAGTTAACTAAGGCTGAGACTTGCATTTTAGTCTCATTTCTACCAAACTTACCTTGGAACTATGAGGTCCAAAGTGGTCACTAACCACACTGGAAAAGTAATACTAGTAGTTAGACTTGCAAATTCCCAGTTGCCCCAAGAAAAATAATTCTCTTACATTGATCAGATGCAGTCTTCACAATGCTCACCTTCACTTTATCATCAAAAACCTCCTGCCAGACAATGGATCCCTTGTTTATGGTTGCAATAATATCCAAAACCCTAGTATTACAAAAAAATTATAGTTATTTTAGATCACAAGCTTAACAATATGTTTAAAACATGTATTTTTCTATCAAGGATTTCTTGCATTTTGAGAGGTGCCTTTCCGTATAGTACAGCTTTATAGCAGAAGCACCTAAAGTTGGGAAGTGTCACAAGTAGTTCCCCCTTTTTAGCACATGATATAGAACCTAACGTAGTTTGGGGGTTTAATAATTATTTGCTGAATGAATGAGTTAAACATACCCCTAAGAAGTGACCTCAAATTGAGTTGGTAGGCAACTCAGGAAATTGTATAAGCAGCAATCTCTTAAAATTTTATGGCTGTCTTAAAATGATAAGGACCATGATCTAGCCTGTCATATCACATAAATTACATGTAAAAGTTGCTGACAATCAGTCCACAAATATTTACAGATATTTAGGCAATGCCAGGTGCTCTGCAGATAAATAAAATTTAAATGCATCACACAAAAAGCTGAATAGGCAAAGGCTGGAACCTGGGCTTGCCAAACAAATGGTACGGCATAAGGGTTGGCAACTACAGCTTGCAGGCTGTTTTTGTATGTCTTATGGGCTAAGAATGGTTTTTATATTTGTAAAGCATTTTTTTTTTAAGTTTTAAAATTTGTTTTTGTTTTTTTTTTAAGTTAAAAGAAAATTGTACGTGGCCCATGAAGCCTAAAATCTTTACTCTCTGGCCCTTTACAGAAAAAGTTTGCCAATCCCTGTAGAGAGCAGCATGGTCTAGTAAAACTTCCTGGGATGGAAATGTATATATATGCACTTCTCAGTATGGCAGTCACTAGCCTCAGCTGGCTACTGAACACTTGACATGTGGCTAATGCAACTGAGTAGCTGAATTTTTAACTTTCATTAATTTTAATTAATTTACATATGGACAGACACCTGTGGCTATGGCTACTATACTGGGTAGCACAGCTATATAGTAAAATAAATGCTCCTGGAATTGACAAAATGGAATGAATTCCGGGGGCTGGATGGTAGTGAAGACTTCACAGGGTAGCCAGGGCTTCAAGCTGAGTTTTATTGATTGATTGATTGATTGATTGAAACAGAGTCTCACTCTGTTGCCCAGGCTGGAGTATAGAGTGCAGTGGTGTGATCTTGGCTCACTGCAACCTCCACCTCCCAGGAGATTCTCTCTCAGCCTCCCAAGTAGCTGGGATTACAGGCACCCACCACCACGCCTGGCTGATTTTTGTATTTTTAGTAGAGATGGGGTTTCACCATGTTGGCCAGGCTGGTCTCACACTCCTGGCCTCCGGTGATCTGCCTGCCTTGGCCCCCCAAAGTGCTGGGATTACAGGCGTGAGTCACCATGCCCAGCCCAAGCTGAATTTTTAGAACAGATGACTGCTTTCCTATATTTCAACAGGTATTGGAAAATACTTGGAGTCACCATGTTACTTATTTAAAACAAGCAGTAGGTACTGCTTCTTTTAGTGATTTTTCACATCTACACTTAGGCAAAGGATGTAGAGAAAATGTAAAAATAAAGCACATTACTAAATAAACTTTTACAAAAAGCATTAATAAAAACAGAAATAGGCTTTCAAACAACTTACTTTTGAATGTAGAAAGATTCTAGTTTTTTAAAATCTTTGCCAAAGCCTTTTTGCTTCATGAAATCTTGAATTTTTGGATTTGATTTCCTACAGCAAAAAGTGATTAAAATTTCATTAGAAGTTTGATATGCTCACTTTATTATTTAAAGCAGTATATATCCTTAATATCAGTTGTGCAGACTTAAAACTATTAAAGTTTGTAGGTAGTAAAAAGCCTAAAAACTTAATTACAAGTTATCTTAATTATCCATTGCAAACAGTTTTTTCAAGAAGCTGACTTCCTGTAAAAATGGCTTTCTTTACCTTACCACCTTTCTCCTCCATTTAAAGCTATTTGCAGAGAGAATTTTTATTTGAAAAATCTTTCCTATTTAATCATCAATTGCCCTCTTTCACTAAAGTTGTTCTCATTTCACAGTAGTCTTTTTTTGAATCTCCATTTTCTTCTGCATCTTATTTTTCCTTAAGCTTTACTTTGCCATACCACCCAAATGTACATTCTACAAAAATCTACCATCTCAGGAGTCATGTTGCCCAATTTAAACCCTTACAAGCAGGCATGTTACTCTTAAGTCTTCCTTACGGTGTGGAGCCCTCTACAGCTACTTCAATGCAACAGGTTTTTTATTCTTTTTTTTTTTTTTTTTTGAGATGGAGTCTCATTCTGTCACCCAGTCTGGAGTATAGTGGCATGATCTCAGCTCACTGCAATATCTTCCTCCCGGGTTCGAGATATTCTCCTGCCTCAGCCTCCTGAGTAGCTGGGATTACAGGTACCTGCCACCAAGCCCAGCTAATTTTTATATTTTTAGTAGAGACGGTTTCACTGTTTTGGCCAGGCTGGTCTTGAACTCCTGACCTCATGATCCTCCCACCTCGGCCTCCCAAAGTGCTGGGATTACAGGCGTGAGCCACCGCACCCAGCCTCTTTTTTTTTTTTTTTTTAAAGAGGTTTTAAGGAATCATCTTACCAACATTTAAATTCCACTTCATCTCCTCCCAAATGAATGAATTGATCTGGAAACACCTCACTAATTTCTTTGAAAAATGTAGTAAGGAAGCTGTATGTTGTATTCAGAGTAGGGTTTATAGGTCCAAAAGAGTCCAACTTGTTTTGTCTACTGTAACACGGAGTCAGGAGGTCTTTCTGACCTAGAAGAAAATATTATTAAGATTCTTTTTAAAAGAAGTGAACTCATTATAAAGATCTGGTTTTCCACATGATTTTATTATGTCATTTTATTGAAGCTACAAGATTATATACACAAAAGATGAGCATGTTTACTAAGAGCTAGTAATTTCTTCCAAATAAGAAGGAAATGTTTCCTGAATCCTGTTCTCTTTGCCTCTTTGTTTCCCATTATATCTGAGATTTTATCTATGTCAAATGTTAACTCCTAAATCTTCAGTTTGCCTCAACCCTTTTTCTTGAGCTTCAATTCATGTTTCAAATTCCATGCTGGATACAACTGGAAATCCTAACTGTACTTCAAATACAAGCTAACAAAACACAACATCTGCAGTCCCTAAGCTCCCTTTCTCTAGCTTCTGATTTTCGTATTCTAGCAAGGGTACCATCATCATCCTAGAGTATATACCTCTTCTCTCTCCTGGAGTGCATCAGTTGCCAAGTTCCATGGATAGTTCCAGAATGTCTCTCAGTTCTGTCCATTATTTTCCATTCCCACTATCACCCTCCTGGTCCAGAACTCCAATCTGTCACTTTCCCAAAGGTTTTCCAAAAGTGTGGTTCCCATCATGTTACTCCTCTGCTCAGAAATGTTCACTGGTTTCCAGTGTGTCCTGATGAAGTTCACATTCCTCACCAAAGACCCTCTAATGTACTCTTCCAGATTTACCTCTCACTATTCCCCATGTCTACTCTAATAATATTGAGCAATTATAAATGTTGGTACTGTGCTATGTGCTTTACATTATTTAATTCTCAAAAACATTACATGATAGCTACTACTAATTCTCATTTTAGAGATGGAGAAACTGAAGATGAGATATTGTAACTTGCCCAACGTCACCTAGTTTATAATGGCAGAAGCAAAATTCAAACCCAAGCTGTCTGGTTCCAAAGCCAAAGTTCTAATCATCACCCTATAATGCCTCCTACTCTGCTACACTCTACTCCAGCTACATACCTGTCAAGCATATCTTACACTTTTTGCACGCCTTTCCTTATGCCATTTCCTCTACCAGAAACGTGAATATATTCTGATCACTCAAAAGCATTTTAAGTGTCACCTCATCTATGAAACCATTTCTTGAATTCACTTATGTTCTACTTTTTGTAATCACTTTTTGTTTTCTTTTATTCCCTTTTTTATACTTTAGGCAGTACCTAATCACAATGATTTGCTCACAGTAGACACATAGTAGTTACTGAATTGTATCTGTCAATAGCGTTACTGATACACCAATCACAATTAAGAACAAAATGAGCAAACACTAGGTCATAAAATAAATGCAGTACCTCAAATATTTACTTTTGCAACTTATAAAATACAACTCCTGGCCAGGCGCAGTGGCTTACGCCTATAATCCCAACACTTTGGTAGGCCGAGGCGAGCCGATCGTGAAGTCAGGAGATCAAGACCATCCTGGCTAAAATGGTCTCTACTAAAAATACAAAAAATTAGCGTGGTGGCCGGCGCCTGTAGTCCCAGCTACTCAGGAGGCTGAGGCAGGAGAATCACTTGAACCTGGGAGGCAGAGGTTGCGGTGAGCCAAGATCACGCCACTGCACTCCAGCCTGGGCAACGGAGCGAGACTCCGTCTCAAAAAACAAAACAAAAACAAAAATTAGCTGGGCATGGTGGCGCATGCCTGTAGTCCAGGTACTCAGGAGGCTGAGGCAGGAAAATTGCTTGATCCTGGGAGGTGGAGGCTGCAGTGAGCCAAGATTGTACCACTGCACTCCAGCCTGGGTGACAGAGCAAGACTCCATCTCAAAAAATAAAAAATAAGATAAAATAAAACACAACTCCTTACCTTTTCCCCAAGATAGTGTATGCCCAGGGGTATCAAATTCTGGCAGGACTCGAATTCCTCGTAATCTGGCATATTCAATCACCATACGGACATCATTTGGTGTATAAACATGAGACAAAGAATAGCTTCCCTGTAAAAGTCATATTTATTCAAGTTAAAATGTACAATGTAGATTTGATCCTGGAAATTAAAAATTGTGCTTGCATTTGATATCTGACAGCGAATTTTTTCACTATGAATTTTTTCACTATAACAATTGTGCTTGCATTTGATATCTGACAGCGAATTTTTTCACATATTAGTTTAATGTGATATTAGAGGACTCATTTAAAAATAATATAGGGCCATAGTTTCAGGAGTAGGAAATTTCCGAAAGAAAATTTCTACTAAGTCACACATACTCAAAGGATGATAGCCGTTTTGCGGCTTTTGTCAAATCATTTGTTTACCATATTTTAGCAATAAATTCTCAGTATACTTTGGGCTAATCCCAGATTTACTGGTAGAAATATCTGTCTCCATCAGTGCCTCCTGTTTCAAGAGTGTCTACTATCATGCTGTTTCAACTTCCATGTAGGCATACAACAAAACAAATGTCTCCAAAGTGAGACTTCTGAAAACACTGCTCTTGTCAATTTTAGAGTCAAAATGTACACCTTATTACAAAGCATAGCTATTGGTCACGTGGCTCAAGTCTCCAGCATCTTTAGGAGGCCGAGACGGTGGATCACGCAGGTCAGGAGATCACATTCATCCTGGCGGTCACGAAACCCCGCCTCATCAAAAAATACAAAACTAGTCAAGCGAGATGGCGGGCGCTTGCAGGTCCCAGCTACCGGGAGGCTGGGAGGCAGGAGAATGGCTGGAACCCGGGAGGTGGAGCTTGCAGGTGAGCTGAGATCCGCCACTGCACTCCAGCCTGGGCGGCAGAGTGAGACTCCGTCTCAAAAAAAAAAAACAAAGCATAGCTATTGTCCTGCAAAGGACTATCAGCTTGAATTACTATCAGCTTGAAAAATTCCCATATAGACTCTGTAATAAGTGACTTGGTTTTTAATGATTACCTCAGTCCCTTTATAGGTCACTTGAAAAATTAGAACTCAATATTGTAACTAAAGTTCTATCAAAGCTGTTCCTTAGCACATTTCTCAAACTATGGGCTATAAGTGCTCAATGGCGGAAAAGTAGTCTTGTCTCCCAGCACCGCATATCAAATTTCTATCAAGACTAGATTTAACTACCAGTTTATAGTAAATACAGGGACATGTTAATTGACACTATGGGGTGCTATCAGCAAAACCCAGACTGTGGGAAGCTGTAGGACACATGACTCAGTTTCTTCAACAACAAATTACAGGAGAAAAAGGTGGGAAGAGGGGACCCATAGATCAAAAGAGAATTACTAGACATATTAACTCACCACAGTTATGGAGCTTATTTGTATCCCACTGCAAATTTTTTAAAATAATTTTTTAAATAAGAGGAAAAGACACTTGGAGAAATGTGAACACTGATTGGCTGTCTAGATTACTGTTAATTTTTTAGCTGCAATCATGTATTATGGTTATTTTTTCTTAAAGAACGGGCCTTTTGACAGTGAGATATGATGATGGATTTTATTCAAAACAACAGGATGGGGCAGGGCTTGTCTGCAGGAGTTTAAGTGATACAAGATTGACCATGTATTCATGTTTGAACCTGTGTGATCAGAACATGGGAATTCATTAAACTATTCTATATCTGTATATGTTTGAAATTTGCCATAATAAAAAGTAAAACAAAAGGAAACAAAAACATAAGTGCTGTTAGCACATTTTAGCCTACATACATAACATTGGAGAAAGTTTTGGAATTATGGCCAGAGGACAGAATTTAGACTCCTGGCTCTGTCCCATCCTAACCACAACTTTAGACAAGGCGCATCACTTCTCTGGATGTCAGGTACCTTCTTTGTATTACAGGGATATTAAACTAGGGGACACTGAGGGTCCCTCCCAGCTCCACTGGTCCGTAATACAGTCAATTTGAACACTGTTAACTGAGACTACCATTATTTTCTAAGAAAACACTCTCACCTCTAAAATTCCCTACTTCATGTAGTTTCTCAGAGAAAAATAGTCATTTATGGATTTCCAAACAATTATGTTTAAAACAAATACACTGTTGGACAACTTGATAAACATATTATCTTAACCATATGTAATTTGAGAATTATTCAGGGCTTCTACCTTAAGGTGTTAAATTTCTATTTATACTTCCCCAGAGATTGTTTATATTCACAATAACAATTACAGTAACAGTTATAACAGTAACAAAAAACAGTTTTATGGATGTAAAATGCTAAGTCACAGCCAAAAAAAATTAAAAACCATAAACATCTGATTTTTACACTTTGATTCTATCCATAAGAACAAACATTTAAGTTACAAACTTGTAATGAAACTATACCCAGCGTTTTTGTAGACAGAGTACAATACAATTTACTCACTTTATTGCTTAACTCAGGAAACGCGATGCTCTGATATGGGAAAGACTGGTCATCGACTATGTGCCAGTGAAGAACATTAAACTTATTAAAAGCCATGGCATCCTGCAAGCAAACATATTTAAAAATTATATACTGCAGGTATCATATACAATCCATATTACCTATCTACATTTGGAATTGCTTCCAATACGTCTGCTTCCTTTAAAAATAATTTTTTTTTTTTTTTTTTTTTTGAGACAGAGTCTCACTCTGTTATCCAGGCTGGAGTACAGTAGCACGATCTTGGCTCACTGCAGCCTTGACCTCCCAGTCTCAAGTGATCCTCCCACTTCAGCCTCTTGAGTAGCTGGGACTACAGGCGCCCACCACCATGCTCAGGTAATTTTTGTATTTTTTGTAGAAACAGGGTTTTGCCATGTTGCCCAGGCTGGTCTGGAACTCCTGGGCTGAAGCCATCCAAAGTGCTGGGATTTGGCTAAAATTTATTTTTCAGCGAAGAAATAGAAATTCTTCATCATACCTACTTCACATGACATGTCAGTATACAAAAAGCCTCTGGAGATGTATTTATTCTAGACTGTGAGTTGTAACTTTGCTCTATGGGAGGAGAGCAAGCTTATAAATTCCAAGTATGTAGGGGACTGCCAAGAATGCAAAATGGTTCTTGGCTGCCACTGTGTTTGGGAATAGAGCAAAGGGAAAATGGGGCATTCATTTAAGTACCAGGACTTATAATTCCCACAGTTCTGAAATTTGAGTCCCAACCAAGAATTTCATTGCAAACTCAATACAATTCTCCCAGAGAAATTTTTGGGTGAATTGAGTTATTAATTTTATGTATACTCTAGAGGAATAACCAATATAATATTTATATAAAACATAAACACTACTTTTAAAAGATGAAAAATAATAAGGGAGAAGATTTGTCCAACAAGATCATGAAAACTTAAAGACTCCCTCTTCATCAAGGCTGAAGGGATTTGGCTGATGGAGTTAGGAAATCTTTTACATAAAAGGGGATTGTGCAGATAAATATATTGAGGATTAAAGGAGGATCTTCACTCTCAGAGAAGGGTGCTAGAAATAGAGGTATTAATTGGAATTGAGCTTATTAATACAAACTCATAGTTTTTAACATAGACTAGGGGTTGGCAAACATTTTACATAAAGGGCTAGACAGTAAATATTTTGGCTTTGCAAGCCAGAGAGTTTGTTACACCTACTCCATTCTGCAATTGTAGAGTGAGACAATATGTAAACAAATGTATGTGGCTATATTCCTGTAAACTTTATTTGTGAGGCCAGACATGGTGGCTCACACCTGTAATCCCAGTACTTTGGGAGGCTGAGGCAGGAAGATTGCTTGGACCCAGGAGTTTGAGACCAGCCTGCATGACATAGTGAGACCTCATCTCTACTAAAAAATTTTTAAGAAATTAGGCGGGCATCGTGACACATGCCCGTAGTCCCACCCATTCTGGAGGCTGAGGTGGGAGGATTGCTTGAGCCTGGGAGGTTGAGACTGCAGTAAGCTGAGCTCATACCTCTGCACTCCAGCCTGGGGGTGACAGCGAGACCAAAACCCCATGTTTGTGAAAATAGATAGTGAACTGGATTTGACCTTTGGGTTAGTTTGCCAACTCCTGATATAAACAGATAAAAAATCGGGAAAGATGTGTGTATGTTCATATAAATGTATACATACATAGGTACACACGTTTTCTAGCTGTCTCTGCTCAGAGGGTCTACAGTGACACCCTAGTAGCAATGAGCACACCTAGAGCCTAGATACTGGTTTCAAAATGTTGTTCACCACTAAAAGGGTTCCCTGAAGAAAAGTCTGAGGACACAGAAAAGACTGGGACAGGGAAGACAGGCCTGGAACATCATGTGCCAAAAAGAAAGAAAGTGCTCCAAGATTAAAGGGAACCTGCAAGGGATATAAGAGGCAACTTGAAGGACTTCCAGTGACCAAAGCTGAGATAATTTGACTATTAAACAGGGAAAGTGGCTGGGCACGGTGGCTCACGCCTGTAATTCCAGCACTTTGGGAGGCCAAGGCAGGTGGATCACCTGAGGTCAGGAGCTCGAGACCAGCCTGGCCAACATGGTGAAACCTTGTCTCTACTAAAAATACAAAAATTAGCAGGGCGTGGTGGTGGATGCCTGTAACCCCAGCTACTCAGGAGGCTGAGGCAGGAGAATCGCTTGAACCTGGGAGGCAGAGGGTGCAGTGAGCTTAGCCTGTGCCATTGCACTCCAGCCTGGGCAACAAGAGCGAAACTCCATCTCAAAAAAACAAAAAACAAAAAACAAACAAACAAAAAACAGGGAAAGTAACAGATTACAATCCTGAATAACATAGTAACCCATGAGTCAACACTGATAAAAATAATGAATACTTAAATAAAAGAGAAGGGATTGCTCTACCTTACACTTAAATGCCAAGTAATAAATGATAGAAGGAATGATGGAATTAGAAACATCACCACTGGGTAGCTACCTTAGTAGCAAGAACCATCTGTGGATGCTAAAACTTAGGCAAGAACCATCTGTGGATGCTAAAACTAGTGAGTGAATGCTGGCTGAAGAATGGGATTTTACACGGTCTCAAGATCTCTTCCCACAAGATACTTAATTACTTTTTAAGTATGAAACGCTTTTTAATTGACATCACAGTGGAAAAACCTGGCAGATGACATCTTAGGCAAGTTATAAGTGAACAATCCCAGATATGAAATAAATAAGACATGGTGTCACCTGATATGCACTGAGAAGAACACAGCATCCTTTCTGCTTTATTCCTGCCAAAAAGGCATAACTGAATCTTATCTTCTGCAAAATGGACAAGCTAAGGCATACTCTACAAAATAACTGGCCTATACTCTTCAAAAATGTCATGGTCTTAAAAGACAAGGAAAGTAGTCAGTTGCAGATAAATGGTGGCCAAAGAGACATACAAGTAAATGTAACACCAGATTTTGGATGGGACGTGGAACCTATAAAAGACATTGTTGGAACAATCGAAATTTGAATGGGGTCTGCGTATTGGATACAGTATTGTGTCAATTTCCTGATTTTGATGGTTGTACTGAAGTTATTAAATGTCCTTTTTTCAAGAAATTCATCCTGAAATATTAAGGGGGTATTGATGCATCATATGTGCCCATATGGTTTAGAAAATGTGTTTTTAGAGAGGGAGAATAAAGCAAATATAAAGCTTAAATTTAATATTTAATAAATACAATAAAAATGCACACTATTTACAACTTTTCCCTAAGCTTAAGACTTCAAAATACAAACAAAATCAAAAATAAAAACTGCTAAAGCTATAGAAATTAAAGCCACATGTAGTGGCCCAAGAAGATAAACTAGTAAAGATTATGACTTCAGAAAGTAACTTCTGTATTTATCGGAATTTAGTATCTAATAATTGTAATTGAATTTAGTATTTAATAATTGTCATTGAAAGCAATAGGGAATTGTAGATTGCTCAGAAATGAGGGGATTACTGGCTAAACATTTGGAAAGTAAAATTAAAATGCCTACTAGGTTTGACACACTAAAGTAAATTCTAATGGAATCAAGAATTTAATAAGAAAAAGTATAATAATACTAAAAAAAATTTAAGAAGTTATTTTTATATTTATATCCTTGTTATAGAGAAGGATTCTCAGCATACTTCCCAAAGCCAAACATGACAGAAAGGATAACACTGAAATACACTACTCCTTTAAAAAACGTGTGGCTAGGGATGGTGGCTCATGCCTGTAATCCTAGCACTTTGAGAGGGCAAGGCAGGTGGATCGCCTGAGCTCAGGAGTTTAAGACCAGCCTGGAAAATATGGCAAAACCCCATCTCTTAAAAAAAAACAAAAAAAAGTTAGCAAGGTTCTTTGCTAAAAAATAAAAATAAAGAAATTTTGCCAGGCATGGGGGCTCACACCTGTAATCCCAGCACTTTGGGAGGCTGAGGCAGGTAGATCACCTGAGGTCAGGAGTTCAAGATCAGCCTGGCCAACATGGTAAAACTCTGTCTCTACTAAAAATACAAAAATTAGCCAGGCATGATGGCAGGCGCCTGTAATCCCAGCTACTTGGAGGCTGAGACAGGAGAATCACTTGAATCTGAGGGGGGAGGTTGCAGTGAGCTGAGACCGCACCATTGCACTCCAGCCTAGGCGACAGAGCGAGACTCCATCTCAAAAAAAAAAAAAAAAAAAAAGGAAAACTCTGTCTCAAAAAATAAATTAAAAAGTCTACAGGCATTATAGACATAGTTATTAAAACAAATTTAGAAAAAATTCACAACAATATATGATAGGTAAGTATATAGTGTAAATATAAGGTGGAGTGTGGTGGCTCATTCCTATAATCCCAACACTTTGGGAGGCCGAGGGGGAAGGATCACTTGACACCAAGAGTTTGAGACTAGCCTGGGCAATATGATAAGACCCTATCTCTACAAAAATTTTTTTAAAATATAAAAAATTTAAATTAATTAAATTTTTAAAATAAGATATATATATATATATATATAAAAGCAAATATAAAAGTATCAGTGGCACAATCCATAGACAAATATAACATTAAAACATTAAACCAATAAAGAAGGTATTCACATTCTAGATGACAAAGTAAAGATAGAAAATAAACATACAGCTGGGGACAGTGGCTCATGCCTGTAATCCTAGCACTTCGAGAGGCCAAGGTGGGCAGACTGCCTGAGCTCAGGAGTTTGAGACCAGCCTGGGCAACATGGCAAAACCCTGTCTCTACTAAAAATACAAAAAATTAGCCGGGTGTGGTGGTGCATGCCTGTAATCCCAGTTACTCAGGAGGCTGAGGTTCGAGAATCATTTGAACCCAGGAGGCAGATTACAGTGAGCCAAGATCGGGCCACTGCATTCCAGTCTGGGTCACAAAGCGAGACTGTCTCAAAAAAAAAAGAAAAAAAAAAAAGAAAAAGAAACTTACAGTTTATAATATAAAATATACAAATAACTAATATGTTAAAAAAAAAAAGGCTTATATTCACTAAAAAGCAAGGAAGTGCACATTAAAACAAGGAGATATATTTTATCATTAGATCAGCAACAAACGTGGCAAAGATGTACCACACTGTTGGCCAAGCATATGTGGCTATGACTGACCTGTCTAGAAGGCAGCCTGACAGTATATACCAAAAGTTAAAATGTACCAAAAATTAAAATATATACATCTTAAGCCCGGAAATCCACTTCTAAGAATTTATCCTCAAGAAATAATCTTGACAAGTGTACAAATATGTATGTGTAAAAACACTCTGCAGTAGCATTTATAATAAATTAACTTAGATGTCCATCAGCATGAGACTAGTTAAAAAAAGTGAAATATTCAACTGTTAAAAGGGTGGCAAAGGCCAGATTACATCTGTAATCTCATCACTTTGCAAGGCCAAGGCAGGCAGATCACTTGAAGTCAGGAGTTCAAGATCAGCCTGACCAACATGATGAAATCCCATCTCTACTAAAAACACAAAAATTAGCCAGGTGTGGTGGCGGGCGCCTGTAATCCCAGCTACTTGGGAGGCAGAGGTAAGAGAATCACTTGAACTCGGGAGGCAGAGGTTGCAGTTAGCCAAGATTGTGCCACTGCACTCCAGCCTGGGTAACAGAGCAAGACTCCGTCTCACAAAAAAAAAAGGAGGGGAGGTGTAGGGGGTAGCAAAAGTATGGTCTAATTTAAGTTTTTTAAAAAGTCACATTGTATATGTTAATATATTCATTTTGTTTGTTTTGAGATGGAGTCTCATTCTGTCACCCAGGCTGGAGTGCAGTGGTGTAATCTTGGCTCACTCCAACCTCCCTCTCCCAGGTTCAAGTGATTTTTGTGCCTCAGCCTCCCAAGTAGCTGGAATTACAGGTGTGCACCACCACGCCTGGCTAATTTTTTGTATTTTTAGTAGAGACAGGTTTCACCATGGTGGTCAGGCTGGTCTTGAACTCCTGACCTCAAATGATCCGCCTGCCTCCACCTCCCAAAGTGCTGAGATTACAGGCGTGAGCCACTGTACCCTGCCTAATATATTCATTTTTTAAGTCTAAAATGAGATAAGTAGGACATAAAAATGTATGTCGATCTTTGGCAAATGAAATTATGGGATGCCTGCCTATTTTTGCATATTTATATTGTTTAAACTTTTTACACTAAGCATTTATTTCTTAAAAGTGACAAGAGTGTCTTTTGGAGAAAAATTGCAGAGTATAATGTGAATGTAAAAATAATTTTTAGGCCGGGCGTGGTGGCTCATGTCTGTAATCCCAGCACTTTGGGAGGGTGAGGCAGGCAGATCACAAGGTCAAGAGATCAAGACCATCCTGGCCAACATGGTGAAACCCCATCTCTACTGAAAACACAAAAATTAGAGGGGTGTGGTGGCACACACCGGTAATCTTAACTACTTGGGAGGCCGAGGCAGGAGAATTGCTTGAATCTGGGAGGTGGAGGTTGCGGTGAGCCAAGATCGCGCCGCTGCCCTCCAACCTGATGAGAGACTGAGACTTCAACTAAAAAAAAATAACAATTTTAAAATAGCATATAGCATAGTGTCATCATAAATGATCAGGTGAAGGTGCAAAAAAACATGGGAGGAAACCTCCCCACCCCTACAAATTGGCAGGTGATGGTGGGGATTAACCAATAAAAAAAAGCCCATAGGAGAAAACAGTTATTGTCAACCTTCTTCCTAACCCATACCACCCCGGAGGTTCTGTATTCCTTTGGAATAGTTCCCTAGGTATAAAGCAGCACCTGGACTCCTTTCTAATGCCACTTACAAAAAAAGTAAGAGGAGGTCACAAAATTTAAAGGGCACTAACTAGAAGTATGGTGGCCATGTTTTCTTTTTTTTTTTTTTTTTTGAGATGGAGTCTTGCTCTGTTGCTCAGGCTGGAGCACAGTGGTGCGATCTCGGCTCACTGTAACCTCCCCCTGGGAGGGTTCAAGCAATTCTCCTGTCTCAGCCTCCCTTGTAGCTGGGATTACAGGCACACACTACCACGCCTAATTTTTGTATTTTTAGTAGAGACGGGGTTTTGCCACGTTGGCCAGGCTGGTCTTGAACTCCTGACCTCAGGTGATCCACCTGCCTCAGCCTCCCAAAGTGCTGGGATTACAAGTGTGAGCCACCGCACCTGGGTGGCCATGTATTCCTAACCAAAAGTCTAGACACATGATTTGAGAAAAGGGAGTATATGTAAAGGGCCAATGGGCAGTGTTTAAACTTTCTCTTTACAGTCTTGGCTAAATACGTGTTATACATGGCTCTCGCACTGAAAACAGGAGGGTGACTCTCAAGGGGACCTCCACATCACAGCTGAGGAAATACACTAGGGACTGAGGAAAGAATGTCCGGTGCTTATACAAATTCCCCCGTTCCAACCTACCAATAGTAACCAACGTAAAGTTACAACACAAAGGAGACACCTTCAGAATAGACGATGGATTAGAATGAAGTACTTACTTACCAGAGTTTTAAGAATAATCTTAACTGGCAGATAGTGTCTGGATGTATCAATCAAAATTCCTCTGTGAGGAAACCTTGGAGAATCAATAATGGTGGATTCATTGATGGTGAACTATAAGACAAAACAAAATTTTGGTTTAGTTTTAGAATTTTCTGTTGTCTTGAACTCAGTGAAGACTACAGCTACTTATACAAGCATTTCATAAAATATTAATTTAGAACAATAAAAAGTATGAAATTTACATTTACCAGCTAAGATAAATATCTGGGGAAAAGAAACCTTCAGGAAACAACAGCTAAACAGGTTACATTTTTTTCTATTAGTAATTTGTCTAACAATTTTTAGTAACATAATAATCATACTTACAGTCCCACAAGAATCTTGATAAACTAACTGGCTAAAGGTCTCTAAACCTGAGGAAAGTAAAATTTATTGCATTAATTTATAAACAAATTGAGATGATAAAAGCTATATTATTCAACCAGACTCATAACCAGGTAAGGCAAATATAATTAAATATAGTGTTATACCTGTATCCTCTAAAATATATTGTTATACCTACACCTACAGCCTCTACCATAATTTCTAAAATCAAAGCCAAATTTAAAAAAAAAATCCATTGCACTTCTCTACTCATCTAATAAAAGTGCTTTACTTCATTGTACCCATACCCTGGGGTTTGTTTCAATATACACAAAAGAAGAATAGTAATTTAATAAAATACCAGTTTCTTAATAAATTTATAGCATTATGAGAGAATTTTTATAATCAAATATAGTCACTTTTAGAAGGTACCTAAATGTAACAGGGAAAAATGGCTGGAAAAACGATGAAACTATAAATAAAGGCCAATTTACAATATACAGCGTTTTACTTATAGCTGCAAAGACTAACTTCTGAACATTTTTTACTCAAGTGGATTATTCCCTGAATATACCAGTTGACAGGCTAATTCTTCTAAATGGCCTTGACTTGATTCAGATTCCTCATTCTAGCTGACAGCTATATAGCCAGGGAATTTTTATCCTAAGAACAGTACAATCATCTTTCCTATGCCTTCCTCTCTCCCCAACCTCGTCAAGTACAGGTTCATGCTGGGAAGAATAACTTTGAAAGTTTCTGTTAAGTGACACTACATTCAATAATGATCAGTTTAGAGTACACTACTCCGAAAGTCTGATGGTAAACAGAAAATATGGACTTCTTGGACTAGAAATCTAGCCACTGCATACTCGCAAGACTGGTTTTTTGTTGTTGTTGTTTTGGTTTTTTTTTTTTTGAGATGGAGTCTCGCTCTGTCACCCAGGACAGAGTGCAGCGGCGTGATCTCAGCTTATTGCAACCTCCGCCTCCCTGGTTCAAGTACTTCTCCTGCCCCAGCCTCCTAAGTAGCTGGGACTACAAGCATGCACCATCACGCCTGGCTAATTTTTGTATTTTTAGTAGAGATGGGGTTTCACTGTGTTCACTAGGCTGGTCTCCAACTCCTGACCTCAAGTGATCCACCCACCTCGGCCTCCAAAACTGTTGGGACTAGAGGCGTGAGCCACCGTGCCTAGCCTTGCTAGAGTTCTTTATTTTGGTATGGATCAGAACAAACATCAGTAAGTGTCTCTTCTCCTTAGCAGACGCAGACAAGACAGGCAGATCGGACTAAAAAAAACTTAAAAAGCTTAAAATCACTAACATTATACATAAATAAAATTACATTTGTGGTAAATCTCTAGATATTTTCATATTCTATTTTGAATAAAATTATAATCTTCTTATGGTATAAAAATATATAGCATAACAATGATTATTTTAGGTAACACTCTGAGTCAAATTCCAAATGTTTATTTATTTTGGTTTTTTTTTTGAGACGGAGTCTCGCTCTGTCGCCCAGGCTGGAGTGCAGTGGTGCCAGCTCAGCTCACTGCAAGCTCCCTCTCCCTGGTTCAAGCAATTCTCCTGCCTCACCCTCCCACGTGGTTGGGATTACAGTCATGCGCCACTATGCCGGGCTAATTTTTTTTTTTGTATTTTTAGTAGAGATGGGGTTTCACCATCTCTAGTCTGGTCTCGAACTCCTGACCTCAAGTGATCTGCCTGCCTGGACCTCCCAAAGTGGTGGGATTACAGGTGTGAATGACTATGACCGGCCCCAAGCCTTTATTTTAATGACTATAAATTGGGTTAGTTCATATTTTTAAAAATTCCATTTCTAAAAACTCTATTTGGAAGTCAGTACAGTATCTTATCTGCCTAGAAAGGTAAAAGAAACTTTTGAACAGCAAATGTCCTGATGTCAAACTTTGAAGTTCAGACCCTGAAATTCTCAGGAAAAGCTTTTCAAGTTACTCCCTGCCCACTGCCTCTAACCAACTCAATAGCACATTTGCCTTTTATACTGCTCCTTATACAAACTTAGTTATGCTTCTAAATCCACAGGAATTTGAAATTAGGGAAGAGAGATGCTTGCTTCTGGAGTCAACAGAAGCGACAGTTGTAACAAAATTCCCTCATCAGAACAGGTTGGGGCCATGTGTAGTGCTATAAACATTACAGTCCCAAGAGCATCAGTGAATTACAGCACTGTAGGAATGTAATAACCTTCAAACAGTTTTTGAGAGGTCAAATGAGTTTTCTCCCATGCTATATTTATTTACTTGTATTTTTTTGAGACAGGGGTCTTGCTCTGTTGCCCAGGCTGGAATGCAGTGGTGTGATCTAGGCTCACTGCAGCCTCAACGTCCTGGGTTCAAGCAATCCTCCCACCTCAGCGTTCAGAGTAGCTGGGACTACAGGTCCACGCCACTATGCCCGGCTAATTTGTGTATTTTGTAGTGATGGGGTTGCGCCATGTTGCCCAAGCTGGTCTCAGACTCCTGAGCTCAGGCAATCATCACCCACCTCAGCCTCTCAAAGTGCTGACTCAAAGTGGTGTGAGCCACTGTGCCGACCTCTCCCATGCTTTACGAAGTATATGTTCAATGGAAATAATTTTGGAACTACATAACCAAGCATTCTGTAAAGGATCCAAGGCAGCAAAGGTTTGCTGTGCTTGATCTCACAAAGCACCAACTGAAAATTTTCCTTTACTGGAAAGTAACGGTGAAACTGCACGAAACTTACCTCGTAATGCTCCCCAAACTCTGTTGGCCTTAAGGACAGCCACTGGTTCTTTCACAAGTAGAGTATCTGTATTGGAGATTTAAAATCACACACATACTTTTGTTAATCCCTCAATGACACACAATAAGTTTCCTAAACATGTCACTGATATTTCTGGACTATTATTTTCTCCCAAGCACATGACCTGTTTCTCTAACTGCCTCCTGTACATCTCCATTTGGATGTCCTGTGGATTCCTTCAACTCCACATGCCACAACAGAACTCTTCCCTCCCTCCTCCGCACACTTCAACCTGCTGGCCTTCTGCGTTCCTCATTTCAGTGAGTCACAGCACCACCATCCAGTCACTTGAGTCACTCAAGACAGGAATTTGGGTGTCATCTCCATGTTTCTTCATCTTCCCAAGAGAGTTAGTCTCTCCAACTTCTCAACAGAGTAGGGTCTTAGTTAAGCTAAGAGTTTAGTTGAAAATGCAAAAATTCCTCAGTTCCTACTAATCCTTGGTAATGTCCTAGGTGTCACTCAAATCTATTCCCTTTGAGGCCAGAGAGTTATCTCCACTCTTTTGCCTTCAGAATTTTCTACTTGCCCTGCACCCACCTTCCCTCAGTATCATCCAAACCTGCCTTAAGACTTACTCTCCAAATCCCTTTAGCTTAGTTTAGCTTTGTCCCACTCAATTAAAAGTTCACATCATCCAGAATGGAACTCCAGTTAGCTGCTTCTGGTGAGAGGCTAATCTTTCAATCTTTGAAACACATTCTAAGGTTGGCCCAATAGTCACTTAGTCTTTTAGAGAGGTCTGGAGTGGAATCAACCAGACATAGTAAACCCACAGATGGTAAAGAGATTGAAAGCTAAAGGGTGTAACAGCTGTGGACTTTGCCACAGCAAAGATGCTTAAGGGCTGGAGGTTAATGATTTAATACTGTGTCCTCTATGCTGGTTTATCACCTTCTACCACCACCACCATTCAGATACTCACAGAATAGTTAGCTGCAGGTAGGCAAAAGTGCTCTATCAATAGTGCGAGCATCTCAGGTGACAGTCTTCTGACAAGATAGCCTTTTCCATTAGATAACCACATTCCATTAGATAAGTCAGCCAGTGCCAGGCTAAGAACTATATTGCTATTTATGAGCATAGTCTAATTATGTTTCCTCTACATCTATAGCAAATTCTTGGGTTGTTGTTGAGACAGTCTCACTGTGCTGCCCAGGCAGGTGTGGAGTGGCATGATCACGGTTCACTGCAGCCTCGACCTCCCAAGTAGCTGGGACTGTAGGCATGTGTCACCATGCCTAATTTTTCTTTTTTCTTGTAGAGACGAGGTTTTGCCATGTTGCCAGGCTGGTCTTGAACTCCTGGGCTCAAGCCATCTACCAGCCCCAGCCTCCCAAAGTATTGGGATTACAGGTGTCAGCCACTTCACCCCACCTGTATCAAATTCTTAATCAGCTACCTAGAGCTCACTGCTCCATTGGTCACTGTTTAAAAACTTTTTTTTTTTTTTTTTGCCACATTCTAGTTTTGAGATCTTCCAGAAATAGACAGAGTCACCTCAAAAACATTAATATATTACATATACTTAATACCAATTATTTTCTAATAGCTGACAACTGGCTGATATTAAAAAGGACTAATTCAACTCAGTGGAAAATACATATAACAATTAGAAATTTGGTTTTCTAAATATATGAACACATAGCTACAGAATTTCCATTTTTACTTCACAACCAAGTTATTAGTGTTAACAATGATTACTTCCCTGAAGTGTGAAAGGAATGATATCACTGACTTTTCAGTTAGCCCATTCTGTATCTTTCTGCACCATAAATACATTTGTTTTGGAGGGTGAATATACAAATAACGTATCTATATATTCTGTTTAAAAACAATACATTATAGATAAGGCTAAAATCTCCTTTGAGATACTCACCCAACTCCTCCTACCTTCCTCAGAGGAAATACTTATCGGGCCTTTCTTAGGCTTGACATAGATATACATGGAAGGAGAATAGTATTGCTTTACGTGTGTGTTGATATATAAATGGGGTCCACCCCTACACATAATTATACAGCTTCCTTTGTTCAACTCAGCAGTTTAACTTGGCAGTTCTCCATGTGTGTTCTCTGTAATACTGCTTCTTTATTCTTAACTGTTGTGATCATACTATTGAGTAAAGATTGACAAGATGCATTCAGCCATTCCTCTATTGATGGATATTGAGTTTTGTTGACAATTCTTCACATTACAGGGAAACAGAATCAAACATCCTTGATTTATGTGTCCATTTATCTGCAGTAAAAACTAGTCCACTCCTCAGGGCATGCATATTTTTATTTTTAATAAATAGTGGTGCTTTAACATTGTCACCTCCTCCAACATGTCCTCCCACTCTGGATGTTTGATATCTTATTTCCATTCATATGTGTGACTTTTATCATCATCATCAACTAGTTTAAAGACTAAAAACTAGTTTATTTTTCAGCCAAAAATTTCACAATCACCTTGTATCAAGAAACTTCCCTTTCAGAATAAAGAGGGTTTGTAGAACTGACTGAAAGATAAGCTATGACTCTCCAGTCTCGAAATTTCATTTTGTGGAATTTACAATCTGTTATCTGTATTGCCAAAGGACAGCAAAGATTCCTTGGCAACGTAATGACCATTTTCATCTCAATTCAGGTTGCAAATCCTACTTCACGTGGTGTCAGTGCTGAGTATCAACTGAAATGATACCTGACGTTGGTGAATTTTCCTATTTCTTTTCTAAGAAGAGCTACAGAATTGAAGAGAAAGCAAGCTGTTTTTCAAAGAGATGTATTATTGAGAAATCTCATCTAAACCAGCAGGATGAAGACATGTACTTAACTGTGAGGCAGTCAGGGGGTAACGGAGTTGCTCTTTGCTCTAAATTTGTGGCATCCTATCTTTTTTTTTTTTTTTGAGACAGTCTCACTTTGTCCCCCAGGCTGGAGTACAGCGGCATGATCTCAGCTCACTGCAACCTCTGCCTCCTGGGTTCAAGTGATTCTCCTGCCTCAGCCTCCCGAGTAGCTGGGATTACAGGTGTGCACCAACATATTTGACTTTTTGTATTTTTTAGTAGAGATGCGGTTCACCATATTGGCCAGGCTGGTCTTGAACTCCTGGCCTCAAGTGATCCACTCACCTCGGCCTCCCAAAGTGCTGGGATTACAGGTGTGAGCTACAGTGCCCGGCCTCTATCTTTACACTCAGTTCCCCTGTCTGCTGTCTCTTGCACGAATCTTTTATTACACATGTCCTTATACTGCTCTTCTTTGATGCCTTGGTGCAATTCCACATTATTCTCAGGCAGTATACCCTATAGAAAAGGCATGTCCACTTGTTTGTTCTAAAACAATTTGGGAAAAGCCCTAGAGAATAATGTTTTAGGTAACAACAAGGACAAAATCATACAGCTAAATGTCGATTATATTGTCAATCAAATGAAACTGCTGTACCCACCCTCTCCCCCAAGCTCTGCATTATCTTTTGTAAAATTATAGATTATAAATAGAGATCATGGATACAAACAGATGTTTTCAAAGACAAAAGTTAAAAAATTACCTAGATGTTCAAAAGAGATTAGCCAATTCAGCTTATCCATACAGTGACAGAACATTATTCAGCCATTGAAAATGATGTCACAGAAAACTAGTGAAATTCATGTTTATAATGTATTTTGCAAAAAAGCATGATACAAAAATATAACAAAAATACAAGCACATGTACAGAATTACTGCCATTTTCATCTCAATGCTTATCATGTTTGTACTTATGTCTATGTAAAATGTTTAAATGTTTTACTCTGCAAAAAAAAAAAAAATACACCTAAAGTGACAGTGATTAATTCTGTCTGCTGGGACTATGAGTGATTTATTTCTTCTTCTTCTACACTTACTGTACTTACAAATTTTCCACAAAGGCTATGTACTACTTTTATAATCAGACTTTAAAGGTTATTTTTAAAATAGGAATCATAAACTCACTGGTTGAGAACTCACAGTGGTTCCTAACATGGAGCCAGTTTTTGGCACTGAAGTCCGTCAGTGAGCACCTGGGCTATAATACACTCACATTGCAGAGGTACTTACAAGACTCATCTGAAGATATGTTGGGGAAGGCGTCACACTCTGACTGCAGGGTGATTGAGACAAGAAGTTGCTGAAGCTGGGCTGTAGCCTGGGATTCAGCAGGTTCATGATCCCACTTGTAGAAACCAAAAATATAGCCATGATATCTGTTTGAGAAATAAATGTGAACACATTTTAAAAGGATTTTAGCCAAATTTTAAAAATGGATGTGCTAGTAACATTGCAGTTAACGCCTCAAATCCATGCTGCCCATTATAAGTCCAACTAGAGATTCTCACCCTAAGTTGTACATTAGAATCACTTGGGAAGTTTTTCGAAAATGCTAATGTCCACGCCTTCCGAATCAGAATCTATGAGAATGGGATTCAGGCATGGGAATTTCAAAAGCTTCCCCACACTCCGAAGTGACATATGAAGCCCCTGTTAATAACCAATAATGAAACCATCATGGTAATCCATCACTCTTGGGAATGAAAAACCAATTCTGCCCAGTGATAGGATGTGGGGGTTAGGGGGAGTTCTTCTGAGCAAATCACAAGAAAACTTTGTTTCTCTGTGAGAGCTGGACCAGTTGCTGCTACACTAAAGTGGACAGAGCAGAGATGGAAAGAATATGGATCCCTGGTAACACTGTTGAGTCACTTAGTCAACTTGCCCTAAATACATTCCTACTTTTGGACATCCTAATGTGTGAAGTAAGTTTTCTTATTGTTTAAGCCAGATTGAGTCAGGGTTCCTGTTACCTTCCTACAAAAGTATCCTAGCTTATATATAAACCCCCAAAAGAAGGTCCAGAATTCTCATCAGAGCCTTTAAAATTAACTTTTTGTTGGCCAGGCGTGGTGGCTCACGCCTGTAATCCCAGCACTTTGGGAGGCCGAGGTGGGAGGATCATGAGGTCATGAGTTCAAGACCAGCCTGGCCAACACAGTGAAACCCCATCTCTACTAAAAATACAAAAAAATCAGCGGGTATGGTGGTGGGCACCTGTAATCCCAGCTACTTGGGAGGCTTAGGCAGGAGAATCACTTGAACCTGGGAGGCGGAGGTTGCAGTGAGCCGAGATCGCACCACTGCACTCCAGCCTGGGTGACAGAGTGAGACTGTCTCCAAAAAAAAAAAAAAAAAAAAAAAAAGGTACCTTTTGTTGGTACCCAAAAACCAGGGAATATTAAATAAAAAAGATCAGATAGGCTTCAGAGCAATTGTTTTTGGTATCCAAAAATCAGAATATTAAATAAAAATGTAAAGGCACTAAATAAAAAAAGATCGGATAAGCTTCAGGACAATTGTTTAAATATTTTACAGATTTTGGCAAGCCAGAAGGTTATATATGCTACTTATGTGTAAGAACATCTTACGCTTTTTCGCAGAAGAGGAGGTTGGAAAATTGTGACATGTTTGGGAGTGTATGGAAGTTAACCAATGAGAGAATGGAATGGATGAAGGTGTTGACAGAAAACCTTGACAGATTAAAAAGGAAATTAAGATCACTGAAATACATACTTACAAAAGGTTAAGATGGTAAATTTTATATTTTTTCCATAGTTAAAATTTTTTAAAAAAGGAAATTAAAGCTGCCAACAGCTTCGAGATCAGAGTTGGAAACTGGCTTAGAACCTTGACCCTAGGTAGTAAAATTCTAACAGAAAACTCAAAGGGCTGTGAAGCAGTATGTCAAAGGTATGTGGGTTAGTTTAGCCTTCCAGGAAATGAAGGAGTGAAGCTATTTGTTTATTTTTTAAAATGAGTGACTAACATGTGATGGACGCTGTCCTAGAAGCTGAAGAAGCAGCTATGCATCTAACAGCCAAACTCTCTGCCTGCAAGAAACATACTGTTTCAAAGCAGGGTTTGTGATACAACTTGGGCTCTTCAGAGACAGGGGCTATGTGATTCTGAACAATCTGGGGCCCAGGCTGTGTGTTCCTGACCACGTCACACTTTCTGAACACCCCATATTTCCAAATCTTTCCAACTCCACTGTGCTTTTACTCTGAGATAGCTACTGCCCGTGCTGAGCTCCTAGAATGCTCACATGCATGCCTTCACGTCTTAGCCATAAGGGCTAATACATTTTATGACCTGCTTCCTAATAACGCCAGGCATAATTAATGGCTGCTCCACTCAGAGGCCATGAATTAGGCAAACTCTTCAGGTAATCACCCGCACCTGCCTTGAAATGCCAAGCCTTGCCTTCAAATCATCTCAGCTGATTCAAGTCCTGGTTATCTACCTATTGTTAACTTACATCACCTATGCTTTCTTGTCATCGTCAGTTCAGCGTATTACCAAGTCCTTGTTTTACTTAGCAGTATGACACAGAAGGAAAATCCAATTCTACAAGCTGAACTCCAAGGCAAACATAATAAGGGTGTTTGCTTTTAAAAGATTTCCAACCCTAGTAGTGATCTTCTGAGACAACCTTCGTGTACCTTCCATGCAATCTTTCTGAATATCCCAATGCAACCAAACACTTTGATTCTACATCTTAACCCCACTCTGGCCTTAGCAGATTGGATACCAAAGGCTCATTAGTGTGTGTGCCTAAAATAGGGACTGATAATACCCATTTAGTTGTACAAAACAGAAGGAAACCGTGAGCCTTCTGATTGTAGAGAATGAACCATCTCTGCCATCAGCATCTCGGGCCTCTTCAGCTTGAGCTTAGGCACCTGTCCTATCTGGGGTCAGAACACGTTGTTCAGTTAGTTTTGCATTTCCTCCCCACCTGTTCAGTGTCCTGCAAGCACACTTAAGCTCTATAGTATCTACTGGGCACAGCGACAGGCTTGGGGAATGCCAGGAGGCAGTACAGTTAGCACCAAATTACAGTTCTGCGGGGCACGATACGCCTTCAGGACAGTCCTACCTACACAAGTCTCACACTGAAGGGACAGTGTGTGGCTTCTTCAAACATCTCCCCAGGGGAAACTGTCTTCTCTATGGTGTGATTGGCTGACTCCCATGACAAAATTCACCCTGTCTGCAGCCAAAGGGTGAGGGAGACAGAGGCGCTATCTAGGGCTCTGTAAAAGAGGAAGCAGGGAGAGCAGGCACATGATTGGTGTTGAGAAACAAAGTTGGATACTGTCTAACCACTGGCCGCAGAAACGTAGTTAGATGCAAACATCTCACATTTTATGTGGAAGAGATTTTAGGTGAGAGGGGAGTTTAGGCAGTGCTCGAAACTGAGGACCTCCGCCATTTGAGTTATTACCAGGAGATTTGAGGAGAGGCAAGGGGGTGAAATTGGCCTATAAATGACAGTCAGCTTTGGGGAATTCCTGGTCCCTCAAGAGAGCTTGTCTAAGCCCTTCAGGTAACTTATCCCTTTGAACGTCCTTCAAATAAGGAGCTGTCACTTTCCTCCCCAGCTCTGGAGCTGGGGAACCGGGTGTCCCCTCCATCCATGTCATTTGCCCAACAAGGCCTCAGAGCAAACTCCCTCTTCCACTTAGTATCCTGCTCTCAAACCAGGGTTCCTGAGCACCCAAGGTGTCCCTTAAGAAGCAGTAGGAGGGTGGGGGCAAGAGCGTGGGTTCAGTCCGTGTGGCGCTGGGCAGATCGCCTGCCCGCTCCGGGGGCCGTTTCCTCGTCTGCGCAGTGGGGTGGTGAGGGTCTGCAGAGCGCCCCGGGGTGGTCCACCTCCCCTCCCCCAGGACACTTCCCGGCCGGGAGCGCTCACCGCCGAAACGCTTCCTCCAGCAGGGTGCAGGAGGGGCCCGCCGTGGAATTGGGGCTGTGGCTGATGTAGAAGTTCTCCGGGGCAAGATGCAGCAGGTTCGGGGTCATCTTCACCGAGAGCGGCAGGGGCCACAGCGCCGGCCCCCGCGCGGCCGAGACGCCCGGGGCCCGAGTCGCCTCCGCCACCTGCACCACGAGCGCCACCTGAGTCAGCAGCGCCAACATCGCTGCCAGCAGCGTCGCCAACAGCAGCGCCAGCAGCATGGGCGGCCGGGGCAGCCCCAGCCCGCACAGCTCCATGGCCGCTCGGCTGCTTTCCGAGCCGGAGCCTCGGGACCCGACTTTCCGCCCGGCCAGGTCAGAGGAAGCGCGGCCGCGGGTGAGTCACCGAGTCAGATGACGGCGCGCCCCGCCCCCGACTCCGCCTCCAGGCCCTGGGCGCGCCCTCGCCCAGCCCGCCCTGCCCAGGCCACCTCGAGAATTTCCTCCGGGGTGCCCTCGGGTAGGAGCAGAGCCCAGACAGCAACCTCAAACACGGGATGGCTAAAGTAAGAAAAATGCCCGGTGCTGGCCGGACGTGGCGGCTCACGCCTGTAGTCCCAGCACTTTGGGAGATCGAGGCGGGCGGATCACCTGAGGTCAGGAGTTCAAGACCAGCCTGGGCAACATGGTGAAACCTCGTCTCTACAAAAATACAAAAATTAGCCGAGTGTGATGGCGGGTGCCTGTAGTCCAGCTACTCGGGAGGCTGAGGCCGGAAAATCTCTTGAACCCGGGAGGCGGAGATTGCAGTGAGCCGAGATGGCACCACTGCACTCCAGCCTGGGTGACAGAGCAAGACTCCGTCTCAAAAAAATAAAAAATAAAAAAATAGAAAAGAAAGAAAGAAAGAAAAAGAAAAGGGCCCAGTGCACAGGCTGGGGATGCCAGCCCGGCACCAGGTCGCTGCCCGCTCACGCTGGCGACACTGGCGCTCTCCTTTAAGTCCCTGGCTTTGGTGAAGCTGGAGAAGCCAAGCTTGGGGAGCACTTTTCTCCTCTCAGCTCAACCACCAGATAACTGATGAGAGCTGAGTTTATTTGCTGCTAGGTTGAGGCTTTTCTGTAATGGCACTTCAGCTGTAGTCAATAAAGCCTTCCCGTCAGAACTCCTTGGAGCAGAGCATGCCCAAGAAATCCTGAGAGAGAACGTCTTGGCTTATCTGTGTCGGTCCCGATAAAGGATCCCAACTGACTAGTTTGATTTCATAACCCATCCCTAAGAAAGAGCCAGTGAAGTCACATGACCAACACGGACTGGCCATGCCAAAGGGAGAAGAGGTGTTCTCTTACTAGAAGGAAAAAACGCTAGGCTGACCAAAGCCACAGATCTGCTCTAGTAAGTATTCTGAAAATGAGAGTGGAAGAGCTTTAAGGAAAGACTTCAAAAAAAAAAAAAAAAATGTAATGATTAGGCCGGGTGCGGAGGCTGACACCTGAAATACCAGCACTTTGGGAGGTGAAGGTGGGTGGATCACAAGTTCAGGAGTTTGAGACCAGCCTGGCCAACATGGTGAAACCCCGTCTCTATTAAAAATACAAAAATTAGTTGGGCGTGGTGGCGGGCGCCTATAATCTCAGCTACTCAGGAGCCTGAGGCAGGAGAATCGCTTGAAACCGGAAGGTGGAGGTTTCGGTGAGCTGAGATCATGCCACTGCACTCCAGCCTGTGCAACAAGAGCAAGACTCCATCTCAAAAAAAAAAAAGAAAAGAAATGTAATGATTATTGGGCCTCAGAAAATGAGACCCCAGAGTGTGGCACTCTGGCATGTTGAATACTTGGAACTGAAGAAAAGAGGGTCAGAAGATCTTTCTGACCTTCTCCTGCCTTTCTTTCTCCTGCTCCCCTTTCTTCCCCACAGCAAGCCATAGAAACTAGAATTCCTCTTTCTCAAAATGGGTCAGAGAAACTAGAGCCACTGCTGGGCACGGTGGCTCACACCTGTAATCCCAGCACTTTGGGAGGCCAAGGCAGGTGGATCACTTAAGGCCAGGAGTTTGAGACCAGCCTGGCCAACATGGCAAAACCTCATCTCTATTAAAAATACAAAAATTAGTTGGAAGTGGTGGCACATGCCGGTTATCCCAGCTACTTGGGTGGCTGAGGCACAAGAATCACTTGAACCTGGGAGGTAGAGGTTGCAGTGAGCCACGATGCACCACTGCACTCCAGCCTGGGTGACAGAGCAAGACTCTGTCTCAGAAAGAAAAAAGAAACTAGAGCCCCTTTGCCCTCAAAGCCAGTCATAAAATCTAGAAATATTACTCTAATCTTGCCGTACCTTTCTGTAGGAGCCGGCCATAGTGGCTCTCAAGACTTTTGTTCTAGAGTGGCCCTGCACCACATCCTGGAGGAAGGAATACCGCACACAGAGGCCAAGAAGAATTTGAACAGACACGTCTTGCCAGGTTTCTCCTCTCTATTACTGTTGGGTTGGTCATATCCTTTTTGCCCAATTGCATTTCTGCCATACAAGCTCTGCATCAAACCTAAACATCAAAATAGGCAGCTTTTCCTGGGTCTTTGAGTCTTCGTTTCTGAAGGCTCCCATGTCATGTAAAACTGATTAAATAAATCTGTTATGCTTTCCTTGTGTTAATCTGCTCTTTTGTTATACAAGTGTCAGCCATGACTCCTGATGGACGAGGAAAGGTATCACATCTTTCCACCCCTACATGGTGCATGTTTAAAATTCTTCCATAAAAGCAAACTTTAGTGGCACACTATTCTCCCCTCTTCTTATAATTAAGACAAATATAATTTGCAGTATCCATCTTCACTGCCACTTTTTACTGTCAATGGAAGCACGGCATAATGTTTCCAAGATTCAATCTTCAATTTACGTTGTTGCAATTACTACATACTTAATTACAACTTCACATTACATACTAGCTATCTATTGCTGTGTCACAAATTACTGCAAGATTTAGGAGGTTAAAACAACAACAGATAAGTAATAAGATAAATATCTCACAGTTCTTGTGGTTCAGGAATTTAGGAGTCTTAGCTGGGTGATTCTGGATTAGATTATCTCATGAAGTTGCAGTTGTCTTAAGTTTTTTTCTCTAGGCTTGGCTGGTGTCGAAGTATCTACTTCTAAGTTAACTTACATGGCTGTTGGCAACAGATCTCAGTTTCTTGCTGGCTACTGGCTGAAAGCCTGAGTTACTTGCCATACCCACAATATAGCAGCTGGTTTCTCCCAACCAAATGATCTGAGAAAGAGAGACAGCAAAGAGGAAGCCACAATGCCTTTATACAGCTTAATCTTGTAAGTGACATGCATCACTGCTACCACATTATAGTCCTTAGAAGTAAGGCACTGAAGAGTTTAAGAGCAGATCTCAGATGCAAGGAAATTGAAGGCTAGAAGCCTAGGAAGAGAGAAATTATTGGTGGGAATGACTGTGGGCATTTAGGAATTAGGGTGATGGAGGGTGGTTTCAGGAAGATTTGGAGTTATATTCATCAAGCCCTGAAATCTTGTGAAAGTATCAGATCTCTTTCTTATTGCACCCCATTATTAACTCTGACTCATTATTTAAAAGGGTGCTGTAACACCCTTTTAAATAATATGGAATAATATTAACATACTTATGGTTGGGTTCTATTTTATTTTTTAGAAATGGGGTCTCACTATGTTACTCAGGGTGGACTTGAACTTGGGCTCAAGCAATCATGTCTCAGTCTCCCGAACAGTTAGGACTACAGGCCTACACCACTACACCCGGCTTGGGTTATGTTTTAAAACAGGGTTTCTCAACCTCAGCACTAGTGACATTTTTGGCCAGATTGTTTTTTGTTCTGGGGAACTGTCCTGTGCATTATATGATGTTTAGTAGCATCTGGGCTCTACTCACTAGTCATCAGTAGCACCACCCCCAACCCCTGAGCCTCAGTGGTAAAAAACATAAATGTCTCCAGATATTGCCACATATTGTTGAGCACCATTGGTCTAAGCAATAATCACTGCAACTTAATCACCAGCAAGGTGCCAGGCATATTATTATCATTCTCTTGTTTTATCCCCAAACAACTTAAGAGGTAGGTTTTATTGTCCCCGTTTTAGAGGACTATGTTGAGGCTCCAGGGCCCCGAAGAACTAAATGATTTGCTCAAGATACCACAGCTAATTAAAGCTAGCGCATGGAATTGAAACAGCATGGAGCTGAAACGAAGTTTCCCCAGATGACTGAAATACAAAAAAGTGGACCGCTATGGATTTACGGCAAATGTGTTACCATTGAATTCATCTGTATAGTATCTGGTTTCCCTGAGGACCTTTCTAAATACGTAACACCATTGCTTATAATGCATCACTGGATTTGTACTTTCTATAGGGTAAAATCAAACCTTCATCAAAGACCATCAACCTACTAGTCTAATCAGAATCGGAATCAAGTTTCTCCGCCTGGGTGCATTGTGTGCTAAATACCCCCAAAATGGAATCCTAATCCTAACATGTGTACCTGCTGTTATTTTTCCCTTGCTTTTTTTTTTTTCCCCCACATTCAAGGGAAGGGGAATTAACTTCCACCTTTTGAAGGGAGGAGTATACTTTCTGACCACAAATTATTTCTATTTATTCCATGTAAAACACATTCCCTTTCTCCCAAGAACCCCAAAAGTCTCATCCCTTTAGAAAAGCAGCTTGAAATCTTGAATGTTAGCATATAAATTACATCCAGGTGTGGATGAGATTCCTTGGATGCAGTTCCTTAAAGTTCTTCAAGTACAGTTCCTCTCAGTCTGAAGACCTGTGAACTAAAGGCAATCTGCCTCCCACTCCTCCCCCACACAAAAATACAGCGGTGGACAGGCATAAAATAACCGCTGTAAACATTCCTGTTTAAAAAGGGAAAAATGAGAGGCAACAACGAGTCTGTAGCAATTCCAAAATCCAGCCAGGCAAATGTTGAAGTTCCTTGATCCAGATTCAAAGACTGAAAATAATTCCCTATGGCTCTTGATGCCACCTTGTGGGCAGTTCTGACTTTCCAGTCATCCTTCCTTTTTCATGAAAGATAGTATCCCTTTCAGTTCATGCTGGCAGTGTTTCTGCTGTTAAAGACTGTGTTGGTTCCCTGTGAATCTCACTGAAGTTCATGCCATTAGACAAAAGCCACATCCACACATCTCTTCAATATATGCTCTATTGTTTGAGAGGATTTGTCAGTCATACTGTTAAAATATTTAGAGGACCTTCTGTCTGATTGAAAGATACTCTAAGACACCACAGTAGATCTTTCTGAGGTCTTAAGGGATTTTCTAATTACAACTTGGGTTTCCTATTTAGACCATGTTTTCCTAAGGGTGCCTGGACTTGATTTCTGTCTGAAAGCCATGCTCGCTTTCTTTCTTTCTTTCTCTCTCTCTCTTTTCTTTTCTTTTCTTTTTTAGACAGAGTCTCGCTCTGTCACCCAGGCTGGAGTGCAGTGGCCCGATCTTGGCTCACTGCAACCTCCGCCTCCCGGGTTCAAGCGATTCTCCTGCCTCAGCCTCCTGAGTAGCTGGGACTACAGGTACACACCATCACGCCGGGCTATTTTTGTCATTTTTAGTAGAGACAGGGTTTCACCATATTGACCAGGTGGTCTCAATCTCTTGACCTCGTGATCCGCCCACCTCGGCCTCCCAAAGTGCTGGGATTACAGGCGTGAGCCATCGTGCCCGGCCAGCCATATTTTCATTCTAGTGTTGTTGGCTGTCTAAAGAGTCTGGATGTTAACAACAACAACAAAAAAAACATCAAGTTTGGCTCCTTTATGTTCAACAGTACTCCTTTTATTTTTATTTTATTTTATTTTTTGAGATGGAGTTTCACTCTGTCGTCCAGGCTGGAGTGCAGCTGCAGGATCTTGACTCACTGCAACCTCCGCCTACCAGGTTCAAGCGATTCTCCTGCCTCAGCCTCCCAAGTAGCTAGGATTACAGGTGTTGGCCACCACTCCCGGCTAATTTTTGTACTTTTAGTAGAGACAGAGCTTCCCCATTGTTGGCCAGGCTGGTCTCAAACTCCTGACCTCAAGTGATCTGCCCACCTCGGCCTCCTAAAGTGCTGGAATTATAGGCATGAGCCACCATGCCCAGCCAACAGCCCTCCCTTTGGCTTATCTTGCACAGCTCACATGCTAGAAGTCACCCTGAACACTAGCTGGCAATCTCCTTAGTTAGATGACAAATTCACTTAGGTGGACACATCTACTTTCCACATTACTGCTGGCTACTGTGTTGCTAATCTTTCTGCTACGGCATAACAAGGAACTATTTCTTCGAGTTTCCAATAATATTGTCCTCACTGTTTTAAACTGAGTCTCTTCAAGTCTATACCTCTACTAAAAGTCTTTTCAAGGTACCTCATGCTTTCACTAACCCTATCTTCAATGTCATTCCAGTTTCTGTCCACTGCCTGATTCCAAAATCACTCCCATATTTTAGGTGTTTGTTATGGCTGCATCCTACTTCCAAGTATCAGTTTATATATCCCAAGTATTATTTATCTGTTGCTGTGCCGCAAATTACCAAGGCTTAAGATATGTACAATTCAATGTTGGTAGATACGCCAAATTTCCCTCCAAAAATGGTAACAGTGTATGAGTATCCATTTCTCTACAACCTCATTCCACATGATTAATCTTTTTCAATTTTATAAGTTGTTTTAATTTGCACTTCTTTGATTACTTGTGAAATTGAATAAAATAACCATTTTATAACTTCTACTAAGAACCTTTTTATGTCCTTTGGGTTGTTTTCTTTTCTCTAGTGATTTGTATGGGTGATTTTTAAATCGAGTATCAATCTGTGCTGTATATTATAAATATTTCCTCCCTGTTAATTTTCTTTTACCTTTATTTATGTGATATGTTGTCTTATGGTAGCTTTTAACTATTTTTTAGATCAAATTTGTCACTCTTCCTTTTATGGTTTTGGGATTTGTCCTGATTAGGATTCATGATTATTCAACGATGATAAAAATTTCCTTTTGTTCCCCAAGGCTTTTATAGTTTTGTTTTTGAATTGTATGCTTTACTCCAGCTGATGTTTACTTTTGTACATAGTTAAGGTAAGGCTGTAACTTTTTTTTCCCAAATGGCCAGCCAATCATGAAAACACCATATATTGAATAGGCTATTCCTCACTGATTTAAAACATAGTTTTATTTAAAACATAGTTTTATTTAAAACATGTAGTTTATTCTAAATTTTCATAAAGCTGTATAGTTCTGATGAGGCTCTTTATTCTGTTCTGTTGGTCTGCATATTTCTTTCTGAGCCACTTGCTATGCAGTTAATGTTGCATGGTATTTATTTATTTATTTATGAGATGGAGTTTCGCTCTTGTCACCCAGGTTGGAGTGCAGTGACGTGATCTCAGCTCACTGCAACCTCTGCCTCCCGGGTTCAAGCGATTCTCCTGCCTCAGTCTCCCAAGAAGCTGAGATTACAGGTGCCCGCCACCATGCCCAGCTAATTGTTTGTATTTTTAGTAGAGACACAGTTTCAATATGTTGGCCAGGCTGGTCTTGAACTCCTGACCTCAGGTGATCCACCCACCTTGGCCTCCCAAAGTGCTGGGATTACAGGTGTGAGCCACTGCTCCTGGCTGCACTATTTAAATCATTATAATTTTGAGTTATGCTTTGATATCTTGAAGAACATGCACACACATTGTTTTATTTCTAAAATTTCTTCCTATTTTAAATAATTTTTCATTCCATATACAGAGCGATATAACGGACTGTAGAGACTCAGAAGGGGGCAGGTGGGAAAGGAGCTAAAAAAACTACACATTAGGTACATTGTACACTACTCAGGTGACTGGTACACTAAAATCTCAGAATTCACTGCTATATAATTAATCCTTTTAACAAAAACCACTTGTACCCCGGAAGCTACTGGAATAAAGCATGAAACAAAAAAGACTTAATTTGAGGTAGTTTCTTTGGAAAATAATTCCAAAAAGAAGCAGTGACAGTGGGGAGAGACACAGGAAAGGAAGAAGATTAAATAAAACCTGTCATGAAAGTGCACTGTTGAATTGCTGGTGTTGGCAAAGAGAGCTAAACTTGGCAAGGACCTCTGAGAGTAGCACCAAAAAAAAAACCCCCCCCCCCCCCCCACACACACACAAAAAACAAACAAAAAAACCCAACACAAACCATTTAATAGAATGCAGTACAGCTGTCCTGCCCCCATAGAATCTGAAGGTAAAATTGATATTGACCATATCTCTCCTTTACCACCAGAGAAAATGAAAATAACCCGGAGCAGTCTGAGCTGTATGAAATCTACAGCCCAGAGAGACAACAGTTTGGAACTTAGTCATGCAAATGTGTAACAGGCCTCCCTTTATGCTTGGGAGCAATTGTTTATTTTGTTTTTTTTTTTCTAGCTGCTCCATTCATTATCTTCATGTTTCTGGAATTTGTGATGCAAAAAACAACATATGCAGGGTGCGGTGGCTCATGCCTGTAATCCTAGCACTTTGGGAGGCTGAGGCGGGTGGATCATGAGGTCAGGAGATCGAGATCATCCTGGCCAACATGGTAAAACCCCGTCTCTACTAAAAATACAAAAATTAACCGGGCATAGTGGCGGGCGCCTGTAATCCCAGCTACTCAGGAGGCTGAGGCAGGAGAATGGCGTGGTTGAGTTCATTGAGAATGAACTCAAGCCTGGGCAACAGAGCGAGACTCCGTCTCAAACAAAACAAAACAAAACAAACAAAAATCCAGAGAACAACGTTTAGCCAATCAATAGGTTACGTTATTTTAATGTAAATTCTGGGTAAACAACTAGGAACTGCCCTTTCTTCCCCCTCTCCCCAATGCTCCCCCTTTTTTTTTTTTTTGGAGAGAATCTCATCTGTCATGAAGGCTAGAGTGTAGTGGTGCAATCTCGGCTCACTGCAACCTCCGCCTCCCAGGTTCAGATACTACCTCTGCCTCAGCTTCCCGAGTAGCTGGAATTACAGGCATGTGCCACCACACCCAGCTAATTTTTGTATTTTTACTACAGTCAGGGTTTCACAATGTTGGCCAGGCTGGTCTCGAACTCCTGGCTGAAGTGATCCGCCCACCTTGGTCTCCCAAAGTGCTGGGGTTACAGGAGTGAGCCACTGCACCCAGCCCCTTCTTGCCCTTTAAAAATTCACATGTGGGCATGGTGGCTCACACCTAAAGTCCCAGCACTTTGGACTGGGACTTCAGTCCAGAGGCTGAGGTGGGAAGATCAACTGCTTGAGGCCAGGAGTTTGGGACCAGCCTGGGCAACATAGCGAGACACCATCTTTACAAAAAATAAAGTGCAGTGCACTTGTAACTGTTGGTAATCAGAGTGTATATTCAGGGCAATTTGAATCTATGCTCCTGGGTTGCGCTCCTCAAGCTTGGCCCAAATAAATTCCTCTACTTGTATTAATAATAATAACAATAATAGTTTTTTCTTACATATGAAATTAAAGACTTGATTGACAAGGTCCAAAACAAAAAACAAAAACTGCTGTTGGTAGGAATTGCATTCACATTATAGATCAGTTCAGAGAACACTGACATCTTTGCCATATTGGGGCTTTCCACTTAGAAATACTTCCTCTTAATCTATAAAGTTATTTTACGCTTGTCACCAAAGTCTTCTAGTCTGCTTAACACAGGTCTTTCACATTTCCTGTTAGGCATGCTTCATTCTTTTTGTTGCTGCTATTAATAAGATTCCCTCCCCACTCAATTTCCTCACAGAGATTATACAAAAATGAAGTAGAATTTTAGGTGTTGGCCTGGAGAGATCTGTCCACTTGCTGCTTATACCACCACCTCAGGCCCCCCACCCCAATCAGCTGTGGAAACACAGCTAACAAAGTCATCTTTGTAAAATGTAAAGTCAGTCATATCACTTCCTTGCTTAAAACGTTTCAGTGGCTTGTTCCTCATTGTCCTTAGAAAACATACAGGATCCTTAATGTGGCCTGCACAGTGTGGCAGAATCTGGCGTCTGCCCACCTCTCTGACCACATCACTTGCACCCTCAATTGTGTGCTCCAGGGGCAGTGACCTTCATTTACTTAAATCTACTGAGCTTTCTCCTCCCTCACAGCCTGGCCTTACGTAATAGCAAAATGAGGAGGAAAAAGAGAACTAGTGGAGCCTCTTGTTGCTCTGTGCTGAGCACTTTTTTATATATCAACTGACGAAGACTCTCTCTTGACCAAACTTCAGTCAGGCTCTGAGCCCTGACTAAGCCTCTTCTGGGCTAGATTTCAACTTTGGCCCCCATTCTCCCTGGGCCTACATAGCCCAGTTCTAGCAAGAATCCAGATAATTCAATTTAGTAAGAATCCCCCACCCTTGATATTTAATTGCTCTCAATACATGATTAAATTTCTCATCTCCATCCTTGATGTCTGATCACACTGGCCTGCCTTCAGCAAGAATCCTTTTACCCTTGATGGCTCCTTTTAATAAGTTTCCATCCACTGACCCCCTCACTCTGCTGGTTGCTTATAAATCTCCAGCTGTCTTTGCAATATTCAGAGTTCAGCCTGATCTGACTCCCCTATTGCAATAGTCTTGACACCTATTGGAATAGTCCTGAATAAAGGCTTCCTTATCATTTTAACAAGTGTCAAAATAATTTTTTCTTTAACACAACTTATTTAGATAATATCCTCACAATATCTGTGGATCAGTTAGCTATGGGAAATGAGGGAAAGAGGAATTTAGGAAATTTATCGGATTTCTAGCTCAGACTTATAGGTAGATAATCTATCAGTCATTCAATGCTTAGTTACAGAGAACTGAGAAAATAAAATTTAGAAGCTGTTGGAACCTCCAAAAATGCCTTAAGCCTTGACAGAGATGTGACTGTGATCTGCATCACATATGCTTACAACTTCTGTTCTCAGGTTATAGATTAGCTTGCTTTCTTATTTTTCTCATTCTGTATAATGACTAGAGATAAATAAATGGCATCTGGGATAAAAACCTCCTTTCTTCTTAATTGATGACCCTTGGACTCTTACAGATTTAACTTCCCCTTTGTTCTAGTTTGTTTAGACCAAACAACAAACAACCAATGATTATTACACCCTCTGTTAAAAAATGTTAAATGTACCCTTCTCAAAAAGAAACGTGGCCTAAAGCCAATTAAATTGCTAGAAGAATGTGCCAGCCTTATATGAATAATAATGTTGAAATCCTGCTAAAAATTCCTCTGTTCCCGCCTATACAAATGAAATCTTTACTTCCCTACTTCTGAATGCCAACTCCGTTCCTTTGGAGTTGGTGTTTTTTGGTGGTTCATCCTCCCGCTTTGAATACAATTCAGTTCTGACCCTTTTGATTATTTTAGATTGACAGAACGGAATCCGCTCCAGCTAGCTTTAGGAGGAATTAACTAACTACAGAGTATCCAGTGGCTCACAGAATCCTTGTGAGAGCTGAAGAACTTGGCTCTTGGCTGAAATTCCTCGAGCAGCTGCTCTTGTCATGACCAGGAAGCTGCATGCTGGATGGAGAAGCGTCTCCTATAGCTGCTAACTCTAGAATTACACCATTTCAGCTCCAGTCTACACAGCAAAGGGATACCTCATGCCCTGTCTCAGTCTCCACCTAACTCACTGCTGAATTCAAGGCTCATGCAATCACATCTAATGAGCAGAGACTAAAGAACATGGAACCCCAGCAGCAAGGGAGTCTGGGAAGTGTAGTTGCCAGCCTCTGTTCCACAGGAGGACACACTAGGAGGAGGAGAGATGGATGGATGCCTAGTGAGCCAATTCAGCATCCCCATGGACAGTGATGCAATTTGTTGAGGTGGGTGGACAGCCTAGGACTTGGGCAGATAAGCAAGCAAAACTGCCTAACTCCTGAAGAAGTGGGAACATTCTGTGGCAGGGATGGAGCTCCTGAAATTAGATGATCACATTTCTCTACTCTCATGACATATCCATAAGCAACTCTGAAATATTTGTGAATTCTGTCACTGCAATTATGAAAACTGAGGTTGAGTGCCATTTGGCAAGGAGAGGCTAAATTGGCCTGTCAGGAAGGGCAAGAAAAGGGCTTGGAGTTAAATCTGCTCTGGCAACTGGCAAGCATTTCTCCCTGCTTTGCTAAAATTAGCCACAAAAACAACTTTCTCTTCCTTATCTATTAAACAGTGCCATCTGGTGGGAATCCACACTCTATCTTGTTCCCCAGTTCTCTACCTTTTGATCTATTAATGCAGACCAAGTACCAAGATGCTAAGAAAAAAAAATCTGAATCCATCTGGAAACATTTTGGTGACCAAAGGCTGCTCTGATGCCACAAGAAGCGAACCTTCTAAGGTTTCTAAATCCAAAATCTCCAGATTGGGGGCAAAGTTCGTGTTGGCAACTGCATGTCTCCTACCCCTCTTAAAAATATTCCTTCTTAACCTTCCTTCCACCCTCCACAATTTGTCTTATATATGAGATGATGGAAGAAGCTGAACCGGGAGGGGACTGGGAAATGTAATAGACAAGGGACTTAATTTGATGTGTGGATATGAACAAGGAAGTGTGACAGGATGTCTCTCAGGGGAGCAGAAATGGCACTAGCTACCCAGTGCAGGGTTTGCTAAGAGGACATTGCTATTGGATGGCATGTCAGCCTGCCCTTTCCTCCCTTTTAAAGAAGTCTAGAGAGAGGTGGGGAGTTTGTCTTCTTGAGAGAGAAAGTTCTTGGGGGCTAGGGATTGCAATTTGGTTCTGCTCTTTATCAGAGGCATTCAGTGTGGTCTATAGCTTCAGAGGCTGTGAGCCTGACTCTGGGATATGGGGTGAGGGCTCACTTCTCACCAGGACTTATAGGCAGGCAGCTGGCACTGGTGGAAGTGCTCTGGGCAACATTGGCACGAAGAGCTGTGTGATGTGCAAAGGACCAGAAAGCTCAGCTGGAAGCCTCCAGAAGCAAGTGGAAAAATAACTGCTTCTTTTTTGTTGAAGATGTGCTGGTTAGCAGAGGGGACAGTGGGCTTCCCTGGAGAGCTGCCCTATGGGAGCCAGGAGTACATTCCCTGAAGGGCTCGCAGTGTGTACCACAGGCAGGGAGATGGATAAGGGGCACATGGTGACCACTTTGACAGTTCACCATGTCATGATGCTAGAGAGGGGTCAGGGTGGGGGATGTTGCCTGAGAAGAAGCATCACATATATTGGGATAGCAGAAGCTGGGATCAGACAGCAAGCTTTGCGGGAACAAACTACACAGACCTCATCAGCCCAAATCCCAGTGTGAGGCACAGAAGCAGGAATAACCAACAGCAAAGGAGGGGCCGCCGCCTATTCTCACCGAGGCGCTGGTCTCTATGTGAGGAGAATACTTTCCTAGCATTCACCAAGGAGTCCTCCCATTGCAGACAGACAGAATCGGACATCCAGGAAGCATCTCAGGTGTCATGGGACCCGGGATTTTTAACCTCACTGTGCATCAGGCTCACCTTGAGAGCTTTGAAAAAATATCAGTGCTTGAGTTCTGGCCCAGATCTATTAAAAAGTATCAGCAAGTATACGATAAAATGTATTTTTACAGTTTTATTGAGTATGATTGACATACAATAAATTGCATATATTTAAAGTATACAGTTGGGTAAGTTTTAAATACATGGTGGTGGAACCATTGCCACAATCCGATATTGGACATACCCATCACCCCCATTATTTCTTCAGGCCCTTTTGCAATCTCTCCCTTCCACCCTTCTCTCCCCTCCCTGCCCCCAGCCCTACCTTCCATCCAGACAAGTACTGATCTGCTTTCTGTCACTACAGGTTAGTTTGCATTTTCTAGAATTGTATACAAATGCATCATATGACTTTTTTTGGGGGGAGGGTGTCTGGTTTCTTTTACTCAGCATAATTATTTTGAGATTCGTCCAGGTTGTAGTGTGTATCCATAGTTTATTCCTGTTATTGCTGAGTAGTGCTCAGTGTGTGGAATTTGTTTATCTATTTACTAGTTGATGGACGTTTGGGTTGTTTCCAGTACTCCAGGGTTCAGCGGATGTAAGGTCCGATGAATAGATAAGATTAATGAGGAGACGATTATTATTTTTATGGGCCTTGGCACACTTTGTTGCTAGCACTCTTGTGGCATTGTTGTCCCTCACTATAGTTGTTTTTTTACAGTCAGTCTTTCTGTGTACAACCCTATCCCTTGAGGACAACAGTAATATTGATATAGGACTTTTCTCAGTCACTTTTGCTGGCTGGAGACTTCCTGTCAGGAGACTTCCTGCCCAGCCTTGCTGGGACCTGGGATTGCTGCAGGAGATGCTCCACTTGGCCCATTGGGCTGCACCTGGCCAGCACTCTAGTGTAGATCCTGCGGCCACCATGACTACGCGCTTGGCCCCTGGTCAGAGGGGGTGTATGAGCGAGCAAGTGCAGGGTCCGGCCGATTGTTCCAAGCACCAGCACAGCAGCAGGCTCTGTGTGGGGCTTGTGGCTGGACCAGATGTGTTGCAAGGCACTCCCACAGTAGACCACAACATCTAAACAAGACCCAGAGTCCCAGAGAGGGTGTTACACAGTGCTAGTTAGCTCTTTTAGTCTTGCCATCCACAGCCTGACTGACAGCGGCATGTTGACAGTTCTATTAGTATCTTGCCCCACCCTGGCTGGCAGCTCTGGGACTGGATTGGCCCTGCTGCTGCTTCCTGTTGCATGGGGCAGCTGCCCTTCACTGGCAGAGGGCAGAGGGTCACAGTATTACAGCCTTCTGTGTACTCCCATTCTGCGGGTCTCAAGTTCTTGTCCCATCTCTGAGAAGAATAAAGTTGGGCTGACAATTGAAGGGTGAGGAGGGTGGAGAATAATTTTATTGAGCAATGAAACAGCTTTCAGTGGAGAGGGGATGTGAGGGTGGTCTCCTACCTGAAGTTGATGGTTTCTCTCTCAGCGTCGCTGAGTCCAGGGCTTTTATGGGCTCAGAATGAGGAGTGTGTGCTGACTGGTTTGTGAGTAGGCAAAAAAAAAAGGCTAAAACAAAGGCACCCTCACAGGTGGGCATGACAGTGTAAAAGAAAAAAAACAATTAGGGAAGGGTAGGTATATGTAAAATAGGTGAAGGGTAGGGATAAATCAGAGGAAAGTGCATCAAACAGGAAGAGAGGTTCTCAATCAGTCTGTGGATTTATCCAAGACTAGTAGCTTGGCTTTCAGGCTTCAAACTCTCTTTGGTTTGAAGGTCAGGTTTCACTGGGGACTTGCCCCTGTCTGCCGAGGATTGGTCTGCCTCTATCAACATGTGTTCCACAGTTTTATATCACTTACGGTGTCGCACATGGGAAGATCTTGTTAACCTGGGGCTCCTGGCCTGTCTCTGCATCACCCACTACCTTCCAGTTCTTTTTCTCCCCAGTCTCTTACTTATTTCCTCCACTGTTCAGCCAAATTGAGATATATACTTTTCATCGTCTTATGAGGCCCTGAACTTCCCCTTTGCCCTCTTTATGCTAAGACCACACTATCTTCCCCGGAAATCCTCCCTCTCTCCTCTGCCAGCCACTTGGCACCCTGATTCCCCAGCTCTGCTTATCAACATTCTATAGTCAGCATGGTGCTGGTTTAAGAAAAGGCAAACAGATTGATGATGTAGGATTGATATCCTGATATAGATCCCATTCAGTGTAAAAATTTAATTTATGCTGGAGGAGACTTGACAGATCAGGGAGAAAGAGAAGGATTTTCAATAAATAGCACAGGAAGAATTGATGAGTTCCTTAGGGAAAAATCAATTTAGATAATTATCTCAGTCCTTCCAAAATTAATTCTAGATTTATTGATGAGGTAAGTTATTTAAAACCTAGAATAAATTGAAAGTGCATATTTATCAAACCTTTGGTAGAAGGAGGACTGTCTCCCTTTTAGCTTAGATTTGAATAATGTTCATAACAGAAAAAGAATCAATAGTTAAACAAATTAAATTTTGTCTGTCAAAAAAGTAACCTAAATTTGAAGGTACTCTTTGAACTTTAAAAAATACCATGGCAAACACAGCTAGTGATGGCATAGTATATTTACTATATAAAGTGCTTACACTTCACGATCAGCCTGGCTAACATGGTGAAATCCTATTTCTACTAAAAATACAAAAAATTAATAGGGCATGGTGGTGCGTGCCTGTAATCCCAGCTACTGAGGAGGAGAATCGCTTGAACCCGGGAGGCAGAGATTGTGGTGAACCAAGATTGCGCTATTGCACTCCAGCCTGGGCAATAAGAGCAAAACTGTCAAAAAAAAAAAAAAAAAAAAAAAGTGCCCACACAAACCAATATAGATTATGTAGAAAAATGGACAGAGGACTTGCATCCAAATAAGGAAATGCAATTGTTCGATGAACATAGAGATGAATGTTTAGTCTCAGTTTCTGCACTTGAATATGCATACAGTTTAAAAAAGGAGATACAATCCTTCATTGGCTAAATTACTCAAGATTGCAGACCATCCCAACATTTAATGAATTACACTATAGTTACCTATTCTTGATCATGACTTGTGTTTCTTTGTGTCTTGATGGGTCCTCTGCTTACAGCAGGAGGTCCCTGGGGGCTAATATAAGCCACTATTTTTAAAGCCTTGCTATATATCAGATTATTTACACACAGTATCTCAAATCCTTATAACAACCCTGCCAGGTACATAGGACTGGTCTCGTTTCACACATGAGGAACATGAGGCTCAGAGAGGTACTACTAGGAAGTTTGAGAGTCAGGATTTGAACTCCACTTGGCCTAACTACACATCCTATTCCCTTGCCATGGGGGCCAGTCTACCTCTCTGAAATTCTCTTACACAGCAAAGAAAAAGTTAGCTTCTGCTGTTGCAGCCTGAATCTGCACTGCTCTTTCCTCTTCTACCTTCAGTCCTGAAGATATATGAACAAGTTATAAAAAAACAGAACTGAGAAGAGAAAAGCAGAATTCAAAATCAAAGAACAAAGAGTGCTGAGAAACACACATACACACAAACACACAAAACAAAACAAAACAAAACAAAACAAAAACAAAGAAACGAAACAAATAAAACAAAAAACCTAGCTGTGGAAGAGGCATACGGCTGCAACTCTCCTGGTGCCCTCTCCCAGGTAAATGTTACTTGTTCCCATGAGGTAATCCAGCCTCCAAATTGACTACAATTAAGGCATTTTATGGCTGGATATTGAAGAGCCAGGCTCTATCACTTCGTGGAGCAACAGGACAGGTTGTCTGTCCCCTGAGAACTATTTATCCCATCCCAGTCTTACTCCTTGTGGACAGTGGATGTTATATAACCTGTGTGGTAATTTATGTTAATATAATCTATTATAGACAGTGTGATGGGGTGACGGTGGCTAGCATTTGAGGGTCCCTTAATCAGGAATCCACACTGAGGGATGATTAGTGACTCTGAAGTGCCCTAATCAAGAAGACGCACTCCAGAAGTACGGATCTGAATACTGTTGTTGAAATCTAACAACGCAGTGTTAGGGAATGATTGGATCCGTTAGTGAAATGCAAGTTGAAATCTGTGGCTGACTGCAAAGGCTGTACCAGCCCTGCTGCCCTCACACAAGCAGACCCAGCAAGCCCAGCCCGAGTCTTTGTAGCAGCACTTGACCTCTGGACATTCACTTGACCCTGTCTTCTCCCACTTCCCTGTGGACTCTGTCTCCTGACTGAACTTGAAAACTGACTAATTCTGTGGTTAGAATATTTTGTTCCTCCTTGGAGTGAAGCTCTCAGGCAAAGAAGTATTATAATGCCTGAAGAGAGAAGAGACCTTTCCCAAACTCACAAGAACGGACTGTATGGTAATTTTTTTTTTTTTTTTTTGTTAGAGTTTCGCTCTTGTTGTCCAGGCTGGAGTGCAGTGGCGTGATCTCAGCTCACCACAACCTCTGCCTCCCGGGTCCACGTGATTCTCCTGCCTCAGCCTCCTGAATAGGTGGGGTTACAGGCATGCACCGCCATGCCTGGATAGTTTTTTTTTTTGTAATTTTAGTAGATCAGGGTTTTTCCATGTTGGTCAGCTGGTCTTGAACTCCCGACCTCAGGTGATCTGCCCGCCTCAGCCTCCCAAAGTGCTGGGATTACAGACGTGCGCCACCGTGCCCGGCTGATAATTTTTAAATTAATACCTGCTTGTTAATACATATTGGCAGAATGTGGTGTCAGATTCGCTTTCACTGTAGTATACACAAACTGGTAGCAAGGTTGTCAGGCAGAGGATATATAGACCCTACTGTCTCCAATGCCAGAGGCTACCAGCATTTACGAAAATAACAACATAGAAAAATGAAATTCCCCAGCACTTGCTGCTATACACATTGACTTAGATGAGTTTTCAGTGTGGCCTAAGAACACATCTCCATTATGTCCTGAGAGCTTTTCCCTATATATATATGTGTGTGGAGCAAAGACGGAGATGCTAACTTCAGATGAGTGAAGCTAAAAAAGATTCTGCTCCCTTTTCTAGTCCCCATTTCTGCTCTGAGCAGGTTGATTGACAGAGGGAGAGAATTTATCATGGTGAGGTGCCTTCTAATTAGCAGCAATGACTGTGGCTGCCAGGGCCAGCTCTGCCAAAGCCCCAAGGCTGCTGCTCTGCAGTGCAGGCAGGGCCCCTTAGGGCTGTGACTTTGGGGACGGCAGGGAGTGGGGTAGTTGGGGAAAGGGTGGGGAGGCGGCACCTGCTCCTGCTGAACCTGATCCTGTTGTCTTTACAAGGACAAGACTTCCAACTGGCCCAAGTGAGAATTCTGACAGCTTGTAGACAATGAGAATCAGGTCTCCAATCAGAGCCAACCTGGGCCATTTTCAATGTCACTGCCAACTTGACCTACTATTATGAAAATTGCTCCAATTACGTGCATACGCATTTGCATGTGAAATGACAACTAAGTGCTTGCCTAAGAGGCAATTTTTGTAAATGAAGCCTGGGGTTTCTAAAATAGGGTGTTTTGTCCTTTATTGGTATTATTTGTGACCCAATGAGATGACAGCCTTCCTCAAGCATTGCCTTGTGGCCTGTCATAAATTACTTGTCCCTCAAATGCTTTCTATGGTTTGCAGTCGAGCCCCTTGAAATAAATGGGCTTCAATCATCAGTTTCAACAATTCTCCTGTCTCCAAGTAATAAAACATCTGGAAAATTGGGCTAAATGGATAAAACAGTTCTCCATAATAAGTGTCTGGCATCCGTACAACTCTGTATAATGCATTTTTTTAATGACCAGATGTGGTACTTCTGTGTTATAAAGAACAGAGGCATGTTTAGTCATGCTTTTTATTGCATTTAAAATGCAAGGTATATTTTCATAGCTCTCCAGAGAAATGCTCTTCCATTGACTGAGAATTGTTGATGTGTTGGTTTATAAACTTGAAAAGTAAGGGAACCACTCAGAAAATTGCAGGTCTAATTTAAACGGTCATTAAACTGGACACTCACAGGGAACTGGCTTAAAAAAAAGAATTCGGTATATAAATTTTCTTTCTCTCCTAGTGAATTTGTTCCACAGAGTCTTTGATCTTGCAGTTGTTTATGTTCTTATCTGTCTTCTGTAATATTTATAGCTTTCTGAAGATATGATTTAATCAAGCTTGCTATTACTTCTTCCCAGTTTCTCATTAAGAAAGCTTAGCTGGTAACCCACCTGTGTAGTCTCTATTTTTATAGCCCTTTGTAGGTTTCCAACAAGATGTTTTTAACATGTGTGTGTAGGAAAGCAGGGGCATGGGAGATGCCTAGAACACTGTCTATGGGGCTACTATTGCACAACTCTCCTCCTCTTACACACACACACACACACACACACAGAAAAGCGTGCGTGGGCATGAGGATGTGTATAGATATCCATATATATTTTTAGAAAGTTAGGAAAAAAAGTACAAGAAAGAAAAATTTAAAAATCCTATGGAATTCTATTCAGTTATAACTGCTGTTTACTTATGTACTTTTCATTTTGTATAATTTCAGTTATGCTTCCTATATTGCTTTGTCACTTGCTTTTGTCACTTCAAATACCGAAACCTTTTTCCTTTTATAAAATATTCCCTTAAGGTATAAATCTGGATGGATTAATTTTTATTGAACCACTTTCTTATTTGGGGACATTTACATTTTCACTACCATAGTCTGTGATACATATCTTTATGTGAAAATCTTTTTGTAGACCTCTGATTCGTTCTTAAAAGTAGAGTTACTGGATCAAAGGGCGTGAGCTCTTATTTTTGAGTCTGTTTTAGTATGCACTGTCCCAAATGTGCTTCTCCGAGAGTGTAATGGGATATGTCGTACCCTCCCACGAGAGTGTGAGCATCCTGTTTTCCTGCAGTTGCTAGGTCCTCTCATTAGGAACAATTCCATAGTAAAGATATTCATCCTCTGCCTGCCCTATTAATTGACATTATCTCCTTAGCTTGATACTTGCCTCTTAACTTGGACGATGAGCTGGAAAATTTTATTTGTGTTGCCAGATTTTTTTCCCTCTTTCCCTCCTTCTGACCCTCTTTAGAAGTCTTAACCTTCTCTTCTGTAACCCTTTCTTTTATGGAGTCCTCTTCAGTTTTTAAGCCTTCCCAGCTTGAAATCAGATTATCAATTTTCACTTTTCTTAAATTTGTTTTTTTATAGTTCATTTTTATATTTAATGTAAATCTATCCAGAACTGATTTTGGCATACTGCATGAAATGGGAGAATGTAATTTATTCTTTTTTAAATGGTTAGCAGCACCATTTATTCAGTATTCTCTCTCTCTCTCTCTCTCTTTTTAGAGATAGAGTCTTGCTCTATTGCCCAGGCTAGAGTGCAGTGGCATGATCATAGCTACTTCGACCTTCATCTCCTGGGCTCAAGTGATCCTCCCACCTCAGTCAGTGTACTGAGTAGCTGGGATTACAGGGGTGCACCACCACACCTGGCTAGTTTTTAAATTTTTTTTTTTTTTTTTGGGATGGAGTTTCACTCTTGTTGTCCAGGCTGAAATGCAATGGCACGATCTCAGCTCACTGCAACCTCCACCTCCCAGGTACAAGCCATTCTCTTGTCTCAGCCTCCCAAGTAGCTCAGATTACAGACATGTACCACCAACCTGGCTAATTTTTTTTTTTTTATTTAGTAGAGACGGGGGTTTCACCACGTTAGTCAGGCTGGTCACAAACTCCTGACCTCAGGTGATCCACCCGCCTTGGCCTCCCAAAGTGCTGGGATTAGAGGCTTGTGCCATCACATCTGGCCTAAATTTTTTTTGTAGATATAGGATCTCACTATGTTGCCCAGGCTGGTCTTGAAATCCTGGTCTCAAGCAATCCTCCTGTCTCAGCCTCCCAAGATGTTGGGATTACAGGCATGAGCTCCCATACCCGGCTCCAATATTCCATTTTTAAGTAATCCATCTTTTAAATGTTAAAAGTGTAGGTTATTTCTCCCTCTGGGTCTTTCTTAAATGTGTTTATTTTCACAGATAATTCACTAATTTCTTTCCCCTTGATCTATATGTAATGGATAGGATTGATCTATTTTTGCTGATTGCAAATCATAATTCTGCCTGACTTTGAAACTCTTGACTCCCAACAGTTCTGTTTAGAAACTAATTATTTTCTGTTTTGCTCTTAGCTTGCCTGTTGTATTTCTACATGGTATGAATCTCCATCGTGCAAGCATCTAAAGTCTTATGCCTAAGAGCAGTCAGGCAGCACATAATTAGAAAGAGGTCATCTTTTGCCAGGCACGGTGACTCATGCCTGTAATCCCAACACTTTGGGAGGCCTAGGCGGACGGATCACTTAAGGTTAGGACATCGAGACCAGCCTGACCAACATGGCAAAACCCTGTCTCTACTAAAAATACAAAAATTAGCCAGGTGTGGTGGCGGGCGCCTGTACTCCTAGCTACTCAGGAGGCTGAGGCAGGAGAATCATTTGAGCTTGGGAGGCGGAGGTTGCAGTGAGCTGGGATTGCACCATTGCACTCCAGCCTGGGCAACAAGAGTGAAACTCTGCCCCCCTGCCCCAGACCCCCCACCCCCCAAAAAAGAGAAAAAGAAAGAGGTCATCTTTGTAATCAGACACTGACTCTAGGTCTGTAGCAGATGCCCATGTGGGTTCTTGGGTCTTCATTTACTCAGTTCTGAACTGGCAGAGAAGCTATGACTTGGAAATGTGTATTTTAAAAAGTACTTATTTTGTTAAATCTTGCAGATAGGTTTGAAGAATTAAAAAATCCGTATGATGGTGGTGGGGAGGGGAAATCACTTAGGTCAGCTTCAAAAAGCCTGAGTTGGATTCCTCACTTAGGCGGTTTAGTAATTGTGTAGCCTTGGGGAAATGGTTTAAATTCCTCCAGGTTTTGTTTACTCAGCAGTAAAATGAGGTTTGTTTCTGTTCTAGGACCACATCCTTTACAAAAAACAAAATTATAGCTGGTTAATACATTTCTGGAAAGGTGTTCAAGCTCAGTGATAAAGCTATGCACATTGATATAATAATAAAATATGATTTTTACCTACAAATAAGCAAATGTTTCTTAAAATGCTTACTCCATGCTGGTGAGTGTGTGGTCAAAGGGATATTTTGAGAACATAGGTTTTTACAGTCATTGTGGGAAGCACTTTTGCAAACAGCACCTTAAAACATCTGTTCCTTTTGGACCAGTAGCTCCATCTCCAGTAATTTATTCTAAAAAAATTCACCTTAGATATAGAAAAAAGAGTTATACATAAAGATGTTTATCAGAGAATAATTGGTAGGAAGCAAACCTCAACAATATGGAGAATGATTAGCTTGTTACATTTTGTAGCAGCATAATTCATTTACATTTTTGCTTGAATGACACTGACAGAATAACTCAAAAAAAATGGGCAAAGAAGCATTTCAATTATTAGAAATAATTATGGAAATTATACTGTGCAATCATGAAAAATGACACTTAGTAAGCGTAGCTTAATATCCTGAGAAAATCTTCATGTTACAATGTTAGGCAAAAAAAGTCTGAAAATAAAATTGTCTAGTGAGTATTATCATGTCTGTGCACAGCATGAAGACTGAAAAAAAGCTTAAAATCATGGTGGTTTTCTTTGGGGTATGCAGGATTTCTTTTTTTCATTCTACTTTTCTACAATGAACACATTATTTTAATGCTCAGCTAAAAGTAAGCCTATTTTTTAAATGAATGTTTGTTCTTTGAACAAAAAACATTCTGGAAAGAGTATCTATTCCTCTCGTAATCGTAGGGTTGTTATAAAGATCAAATGAGATTGTCATGAGGACAAACAGGTTATTTTGTGAACCAAGAAGCACTTGTTATTGTGGCTACATGTGGCCAGGCTGCTCAAGACTCCTGCTTAATTCAGATCTTGGAGTAAATGTACTAGGAACGCTCATTTTATGAAGAAACCCGTAAGCTGAGATCCGGCCACTGCACTCCAGCCTGGGCTACAGAGCGAGACTCCGTCTCAAAAAAAAAAAAAAAAAAAAAAAAAAAAAAAAAAAAAAAAAGAAACCCTGCAGTATGAAAAAACGAACTATCCACTTAAGAAGTTATTGATCTTTCAATTTGTTTTGTAGGTTTGGAATTTTATGTATTTGATTTCCTTTAAGTAGAACTCAGTTTCAAATACAAGTTATGCAGACCAGATGTTCTGACTTGCACCCTTAACCCCAGCACTTTGGGAGACCGAGGCAGGAGGATCCCTTGAGGCCAGGGGTTTTAGATCAGTCTAGGCAACATTGGCAAGATGAAAGACACACACACACACACACACACACACACACACACACACACACACACAGAGGAGAGAGAGTGAGAGAGGAGAGAGAGAGAAAATGAATTCATGACTTCTTCTTTATAACACCACTGTCTTTAATCAAAAGGTCCTAAAACAATAGAAAATATATTTTTTTTTTTTAAATATGAGTCATGCTGTTCAGGACTAAAGGAGTAAAGATTTCTGAAGATAGAGGAAGACATGGTCCCCAGCTGGCTTTCCTCCTCCTTTTCCTGATTTTCCTTTCCATTTTTGTTGATTTCACCCCATTCTCGTTCTCAGTCAGAGGATAACTCTTGAGTTCAAGGACTGTGGATTTCGATTTATGTTCAGCTTCTGGAAGGCTAGGGGGATCTAATGAATGCTTATTACGGAAGCAACTGGCCTCTGCTACAGCTCTGGGCTTGTCATCCCAAAAGCCAGAGAGGCGACTTCTCAGCAGCCCCCGACACCCACAGACATGTGGCTCACTGTGGCTCCAGCTGGTGCTGTCTAGAATGAAGGGTGAAGGCCATTCTCTCTCTCTCTCACACTGACCCATGGATTTCTTGTTGCCATGTTCCCTCTACCAGTGAGATGCTGTTATACTCAGTGCCTTTTTCCTATATTTTTGCTTTCTTGAGTTGATCTTTTTCTTCCAGTCAATGCCTTGTCTTTCTTACTTGTCTGTAGTTGCTTCTCTGGCCTAGTTTGGTTCTTCTCCAACTGCAATTTGTGGATCCCCAGGGATCAGAGGCTTCTTTGATGAGATCTATGAGCACTAGAACATTTTTTATGGGTTTTTTTCCAGTGGTAATCCAAAATATGATTTTACCAGTCATAAAGGCAATATTTTCTTAGAATATGAGTTTTGATTGGGGTTGCATTCAGCTGCTGCTAGGCAGAGCAGATGCAACCAAGGGTAGCTTAGGCAAACAAGTTCTAATTTTTCTCATTGACTGGGAGTGGGAGCATCTGGAGTGGGAGCTGATGGCTCCATTTAGTGGCTTGATGGCGCCATTTAGTGGCTCCATTTAGATGGCTCCATATTATGGCTGGTGTCCCTGTGACACTCTTGTTTTGTCCCTTAAAGCTACAAGCTGGCTGCCGCAGCTTCAGACATCATGACCTGTGTTTGAAGCAGGAAGAGAGAAAGAGGTGGCATCAGCTGTATCAGCCTCTTTTAACAGAAAAGCAAAAATTTTCCCAGACACCTCCTAGCAGGCTTCCTTTTACATTTCATTGGCACAAGCTGAGTCACACAGCTACTCTTCATTAAAAGGGAGGCTGGGAAATCAACTGCCTGGTAACAGGAACAGGATTGCAATCATTGGCTTAGATCAGTCACAAGTCCATTATTTAGGGTTGAACATATTGTTTGGGATACAATTAGAGTTTGGCTATTAGGGAGGAATGGCTGTTGGGCATGAGATGCGTGGGGCCAGCTAAGTTGAGGGTCCGTGCACCCCACTGCCATCCTCTTTCTTCCTTTTCCAAATGTCCCTTTATTTATTTATTTATTATTATTATTATTTTACAAAGATTAGGGTCTCTCCTCTCCCTTTGCTTCTTGTTGAATAAAGGTGGTGATGTCCTCTCTGTCTTTGGCTCCTCATCCTCTCCATTCCATCAGTTATAGACAGAGCATTTCCCCTCACCCTCCCCTTCTGCCCTTCATCCTCAAGGTGGGAAAGAACATTATTTCTATGCTAAAAGCTTGCTTTGACTTCAGAAGTATGATACTAAATTTCAGATATTTATCAAACTTTTAAGGTTTAAATTTCATTTATTCTCATCAAAATTCAATCTCCTGGGTTGAAGAAGAGCACTTCATGTTCAGTTGACACTAAGGTAATATTAGTTTTTGCTAAAGTTAAGTGTTGGCTGATTGAAAAGATAAGGGAGAAAGAATTTAGCAAAATCCTTGGTTTTTCCCAGAGCAGGAATGAGCTGGGCTTATTCTCCAGCTCTCATGCTTACCCTTCTTCTATTGGAGACCCACTCCACTTTTTCTCCATATTCACATCTTCTAAGAACCTTCCCATCCTTCTTTACATCTTTTATTTTTTCTTTCTACTTTCATGTCTGTGGCTGACTGGAACCTCATATTTCACTACCCTGCGATCACTTTGAGTTTAGAATCACCTGCAGCTTTCCCTCTATCACTTTTGTAATTTCCCCGAGGCAGACAAGTGGCTTTGTCTCCTCCAGGATCAGCCCTCTACCTGCCCTGCCCTGGGGATCGTGTGCTGTCCAGCATGTTCCAAACTTAATGTGCTCTTGGCCCTAACCATGGTCTGGAGGGCAGACTAGGAAATCAAGCACTGCATATTCTGTTCTTAGTTTTGCCATGAACGCTGTGAGGTCTTAGGTAGGTGACTTGTGCTGAAAAATGTATACTTCTTTGGGAAATAATTTCAAAATTCAATATTCTCGAAGTATGTTGGGATTACTGATGCAAATATCATCTAAGTACCGAAGATAAGGGTTTTTTTTTTTCCCCAGTTTTTAAAGTCTCTTTCTCCCACAAAAGCTTTTAAATGTGATATAAATATATGTTAAAATGAAAGTTAAGTTCAAGGAGAAAGCTACATATTGTACTGAAGTGAAATACCTTAGAGCAGAAGCTCCAGTCTTCTCAGTGTGTGGGGATACACCCACAGTTAGCCAAACTTCGAGGCTCAAGGACGTGGTATCCAAGATTGGCCTTACTTCTGACACCAACAGGGGGTGGGTCCCCTAAATCATTCTCAGATTTGAGAATTCACTAGAAGGACTTCAGAACTCACCAAAAGCTATTATGCTCCTAGTTACGCTGTATCGCAGGAAAAGGATACAGATTAGGATACAGATTAAAGTCAGCCAAAGGAAGAGATGCAGAGGGCAGAGTTTCGGAGGATTCCAAAAGTGAATCTTCTGTCACCCCTAGGACACATTATTTCCCTGGTACCCAAGTGTGACAATACGTAAGGAGTATTACCACCCAGGGAAGCCTACCTGAGCCTTAGGGTTCAGGAGTTTTACTGGGGTCCTGAGACATATGCATGACTGATTGATGGATTGATTGCCCACCTACCTGATCTTAGCCTCTAGGTCAACTGATACCATGTAACCCAAAGCCTCTACTCTAAATTACATAAATGGCCTCTATGGTGTGGCTGGCTCTACCCTAAGATCTGGTGGGCCTAGGCCCTGCCCTAAACAAAGAAAGCAGCTCAGGGCAAAGGCTGACCTATTTTTGGGCAAGGCCAAATTCTTTACCCTGCAGGATGCTTTGCTTTTTAGTTATTATTGACATCAGTGGTGGTGCTTCTGGGAGAGTGCTCAATGAGAGAGGCCATCAGGGACATTCTGGAGGCAGAAATGTGTTCATGGGTGCCAGCCTTCAAATGCAGTCGCTTTGAGGTCCATTTTCCTTCTTGCCAGGAATGCCCTCTTAATGCTGGGAGGCACATGTGCTGAAGCCCCCAGCGCTGCTAGTTCCCAAAGCTCACAGACACCAGACATGCTGGCAAGGCAAGGGCTCTGGGGCCTTCAGTATTTCAAGATGCCAGGACCCTAGGGATTCATAGGCAATTGACATTTCTGGAAGCTGATGACCTGCCATCAACTAGGTCACAGTCTGTGAACACTTGCATTGGAGGGTCTTGGGAGCAAAGGCTTAGGGGATTCAAAGAGACCAAGTAGCTTGAATTGGAAACTGGACTGAAAAATCTGGACTTTATATAAAACTGAAGGGTGACACAGGCTGAGATCAGAAGACGCCACACGACATGTGAGGCACAGAGGCCACAACAGCAGCAAAAGGAGCATCTAGAACACAGAGATCATTAGAAACCATGTGACTACACAAATAACTAGTGTCAAGTGTTCAAAGGAAAACACATTCTTATTTAAGGGTTTATTAGCTTTCTAATAAAATTTTGATGAATAGCTAACTATGCATTCATTTTATTTAACAAATTTTTTTTTTGTGCATGAGGAATCAGCCGAGAGCAAAGTAGACGAAGTTCTTCCCCTTGTGGAGCTTGCTTCCTCGTGGGAGTTGTAAATAATAACTAAACAGACATTGTGAAGTGGTGATAAGTGCTCCAAAGGAAAATCCAGCAGGGTGAAGGGAAGGAGAGCGAGGAGGTTGCTATTTTAGACCAGGAGCTCAGGAACAGGCTCGCTAATAGGAGATATCTGAGCAGAGAGTTGAATGAAAGGAAAGACCTGGTCATGTGGTTATTTATGGTAAAACGTTCCAGGCAGAACAGTAAGTGCCAGGGTCCTGAGGCTGGAGAGTGGGGGGTATCTGTGGACAAACAGGGCAGCCAGTGTGGCTGGAACAGAGATGAGACTGGATAAGTAGGGCCTTGTGGCTCATGGAAAGGAGATGGAGGCCACTGGAGGGTGTAAAGTGTACATTTATCAGGGACAACAAAAATCACACACACCGCCCCTCCCCACCCACGGTCTGGGAGGTTCTGTGTTGCCTCCTGTTCTTGTCACTGTGTTGACCAGGGGTGACTGTGGAAGAGCCTTAGAGGGAGCTGAGAGGCTAAAGCTGTTCCTATCAGAAAGGTTATGGAGTGACTGTGGAACAAAATGGAATCCGGAGGGCACAGCCAGCAAGGGGGCTGCCACTGAGATGAGAGAGACTTTGGGAAAAGGTTTTAGAGGCTGGACGTGGTGGCTCACACCTGTAATCCCAGCATTTTGGAAGGTCAAGGCGGGTGAATCACCTGAGGCCAGGAGTTCAAGACTAGCCTGGGCAACATGGCGAAACCCTGTCTCCACTAAAAATACAAAAATTAGCTGGGCGTGGTGGCATGCGCCTGTAATCCCAGCTCCTTGGGAGGCTGAGACAGGAGAATTGCTTGAACCTTGAACTCGGGAGGTAGAGGTTGCAGTGAGCCAAGATCATGCCACTGCACTACAGCCTGGCAAAAGAGGGAGACTCCATCTCAAAACAAAAAGATTTTAGAATTTCCACTGTGTGTCATGCAATGTGTGCAATGTGGTTCCTCATCTGCTTCTCCTAAGACTTTTTTTTTTTTGAGACAGAGTCTCACTCTGTTATCCAGGCTCGAGTGCAGTGGTGTGATCTCAGCTCACTGCAATCTGCGCCTCCCGGGTTCAAGTGATTCCCATGCTGCAGCCTCCTGAGTTGCTGGGATTACAGGTGCCTGCCACCACACCCAGCTAATTTCTGTATTTTTAGTAGAGACCGAGTTTCACCATGTTGGCCAGACTGGTCTCGAACTGCTGACCTCAAGTGATCCACCCAGCTCGGCCTCCCAAAGTGCTGGGGTTACAGGTGTGAGCCATCTCACCTGGCCTCCAAGAGACTTCTTATATTAAGTTGCAAGGCTTTTTTGGAGTGGGAGTCATGATTCTTTTGGACATAGTGCTCTGCTGAGACCAACCCCAAGGTGGCCCAGCTTTATTCAGGATTCATTTCTGTTTACAAAGTCCATGAAATGATTAATGAACTAGCTACTTAATAGCCTTTTCTAGTCAATTCTAAATATTTTGCTTTTCCTTGAAGAATTGTGTCACTTCAGAATATTTATGCAACTGTCATCATGCAACAGGTAATCTCAGCAGGAATCTCAAATTTGCTACTGACAGCTGTATTATCTCAGGCATGTCACTTGATCATTCCAAGTGCCAGTATTCTTACCTATAAATGGAGATAATTTTTTTCTAAAACTCTAGACAGAATTTTTGAGGATAAAAAGATATTGTGTATGTAAAAAGTAATGCAGATGACAATCATTATTTTAACTGATTTCTTTTAATCAGCAATTTGGAGAGTAACATGCTCACTAAATATATGTGCAGAAAATTTAAGAAATAATTAAAATGAATGATTCTGAGGCCAGGCATGGTGGCTCATGGCTATAATCCCAGCACTTTGGGAGGCTGAGGCAGGCGGATCGCTTGAGGTCAGGAGTTTGAGACCAGCCTGGCCAACATGGTGAAATCTTGTCTCTACTAAGATACATTTAATAAAAAGCAAACAAAAAAACGAACTTAGCCGGACATTGTGGTACAGGTCTGTAATCTCAGCTACTCAGGAGGCTGAGGCAGAAGAATCACTTGAATCTGGTAAATGGAGGTTGCAGTGGCAGAGATCATGCCACTGCTCTCCATCCTGGGTGATAGAGCAAAATCCTGTCTCAAAAAAACAAAAACAAAAACAAAAGTTTAATGTTTGAAGGGTTATTATCTCCGTGTTTGTCCAGGTATTGGTTAGAACATTCTTGAAAGCTTGATGTTCTTATTGCAGCCCTTTTTAGTGCCTGGTATGAATAACCATATCATTTTCAACCCCTTGCTTAACAGATACTTGGTGCAGTTGCTAATGAGAAGGGGCACCCAGAACCAAAGAGCAACTAGTATGGCTTTCCCAGTGCTGCGCTCACCTCCACCCTCTCTGGGAGCCTCTCTGTGGGGGCTCACCTGCTCCCATGCCTGGGCCCCTGCTCCTGTGCCTGTGGGGTCCAGATCCGCCTGCAGGTCAAACACCAGCTTCAGGTCCCTGGACATTTCACCTCCCAGATTCAGCCGTCCTGAGCTCACCATCTCTCCACTCCCCTGCTGTCCCAGTCAATGGTGTCATCTGCACATTGTGTGTGTCCTGCCTCCCGGCCTCTCTCTTATTGTAGCCCCTCATCATCGCCTGCATTCGATTCACAGCTGCCCCTGGGCTGGCCTAGCTCCCCTCTAGTGCACTCCCCACACGGCAGCCAGAGTGTTGCTCTAAAATATGTCTGTCCAGTTTAATCTTTCAGAGGCTCTCTGTGGCTTTAGGCCCCATGTGCCTTGTGAGGCTCATTCCTCATTCCCCGTTTCCCCGTCTAGATCCACTAAACTATCATACCCAGCTCAGAAATCACCTCTTTCTGAAAGCCTTCTCTCATCTGCCCAGAAAGTCTCTCATTCTCCTACATTGTATGCAATGTATTTATTTATATATTGGACCCTCTTAACCAATGAGGGTTTGCCTCACTTCCAAGGAGGCGTTGTTCCAGGGAATTGGGGAGCTGTTAGTACATCTCGGGGGAATGTCCTTGTGTGATTCTGTGGTCACAGCCATCTTCTGCAATGCTGTGTCTTGTCAGGCCTCTGGATTCGTGTGTTTTGCAGACCAGTAGCATTGGCATCACCTGGGAGCTTGTTAGAAATGCAAAATTTCTGCCCCTACCCCAGACCTCCTGAATCAGAATCTGCAGTTTAACAAGTTCCCCAAGTGATTCGTGTGCACATCAAGATTTGAGAAGCACTGGTGTGAATAAATACCTGCTGTCTTGGAGACAGATGTTTTCAGTGAGCCACATTCCAGAGATGCATTGGCTCCTCACACTCATGGGCACCTAGTGTGAGCTGGCTACACCTGGGCCCATAAGCATGATCTTGGGCAGGGCAAAGGGAGTGAGGGCAGCTTCACCAGGAGAGAGCTAGGAGGACTCACTGTCTACACCATGGAGCCCCTCAAGCTGGTGTCTATAGGATAAGCGACATCTTGATCTTTTTTTTGCATAGGAAATTGAAATGGTTGGCATGGGCATGGCCTTACCACTGATTTAGAAGCCTTCAACTAGAACACACCCCTACTAGTCTCTGAGCTCTTTGAAGATGTGACCTATCGACCTCTATAACCAGACACATAGTAGGCATTCATTAAATTTTTTTTTGTTGAATTTGGCTTATGTGCTATCTTTCCATTGTGCCTCTCATAACTCTCTGGTCAGCAGAGTGTACAGTCCACTGATTTTAACAGAAGGATTTCAGTCATGCCAGGTTTACAATTCCACGAACTTTATCAGGGCTTGACAGGATCACTTTTGGCCAAAAGTAACTACGACATCAACATCACAACTCCTATGGAAGCATCCCTTAGCAAACTGTAAATCTATATTGTACATTCAAGCAAAGAGAGAGGATGTATTTAACGGTTTAAAGTTGAGATCCTGCTGGAATTGATCACAGAAGCCCTGAAACCATGGCCTAAAAGGTTGACTTTTGGAGCTTGCTGACCCAATGGTTTCATATGCTTTGCTGCCTTCTGTTGTTTCAGGTGGGAGCGGAAAGTGGTTCCCTGTTACTTCATCTTGGCCAGAGGGGAAAGTTGCCCACCTATATTTTTTACGTAGTATTTTTGTAGTGTTTTAATATTCACTGAATTATCCAGGAGTGGGATTACTGTGTAAATTGAGGGACAGCTGCTTTTTTTAAACTTTAGCAAGAATTGATCATTTTGTAAAAATTACTTTAAAAAATTACTGATGTAATGTGAGTCATGGCACTTGAAGGGCTAATAGAATACCCAGTTTCAGTCTGCATTTGCACACGCGTATTCACAATAATTCTGCATGTGTGTATAACCACCTGACTCCTTTTATAATGCCTCCTACTGTAGTCAAGCTAGAGCATTCACATATTTGAGTACATATGATTTTATTATAATTTTCTATTGGGTCCTCCTTTACATTACAGTTAACAAATGTTAAAGTTTCTTGAAGTTATATTCAATAGAGTATATTATCTATACATTCCATTTCAGTAAAGCAAAGAGGGCATTAAAAATGACTGGTATATAAAGGGATACGTGTCACTAGTGTAGACGTGTGTAGTCACTCGAGAGGGAGGCTTTTCCCCCTTGCTCCTTATGGGATGGGCCTGGGATTGCAGTGAGACAAGACTGAGTAGCTACCTTGTTGGAGCTCAGAGAGGGTGATGGTTATCTCAGAGCTGGTGCTGTGGGCAGATGTGGGAGGACCAGATGAGCCTCCATTCCTGATCTTTGGCTCCTCAGCAACAATTTGGAACTTGGACACAATCCTGGGGGTAGTGGGGGCAAGGGAGGGAATCCTTTACGTGACTCAGATGGAGTTTCCACCAAACTAGCAGATTAGGGGCTTATAGTAAAAAGTTCTGTTCTAGAAAAATTAAGTTACATTTTCTTATGGTCTGTTCGTCCTAACTATACCCAACTATAAGGACTCTTTTGAGTGTAAAACATTTTGCAAAACATCCCAACACATAGGAGCTGTTGCAATTTTCGTACCATTGATAGAGAAAATATATGAAGGCAAAAGGCTACTGTGTATTCAGGAGTAACTTGCTTGCTGGACACATGGACCAGGAGGCCCATGCACTAGGAGAGTACAGTTCTGAAAAAGAAAGCAAAGAGTCTGGATTCTGCCATTTAATAACGAGATTCTTGGACAAGTTCAAATGCATCATTGCCCCTGTTTCCTCATGAGCAAAATGGAGATAATGATAGTATCTACCTCCCGGGATTGTTGAGAGGTAAACCGCTGTGACTCTAAATGGACATTAATTATTATTTATGGGTGATCCATGCATATGTATTACCTACTCACATAAAAGATTCATCATTTTAATTTCCATGTTCATGCCAGAGTTGACTATTAGACCAAGCAAAAGAATGCAGAGTCTGACTTTTTAGACATGTCCTAGTTTGTCTGGCATAAGAGTAGTTTTACACAGAGCTGGTGAATAGACTTACCTACCTGACCACAGGCCAGGAGGATTTGTGCTGGCATGTCCGAATTAATAACCCGTTACTTATTGTGAACCTGGAGATATGCTCTGGTTTTCCATTACCTAAGTCTTATCATTTCTAGCACCAAGAAATACAGACCAATTAATCACCTAGGAGCAGAAATAAATTACCTCGGCCTTTGGGTGACTTGCTGTTTGGGTGATTTAACACTTCTTATCACGAGAGGAAAAGCACAGAGATGCTGGTTAGTTTATCCATAGAATGGTTCATGCTTCAAAAGAGACCCCTGTTATTTGCACAGGTTTATTCATCATGTGTCAATGATTGTCCTTGCTTGGAGATTTGGGGAATCCTCTTTTAAGTGATATCCCTGAATGTGGCCCTATTTCTTGAGGCATCCAATGAAACTGATTAAGCAAAATATTCTGGAAATGAAGCTTTCTAGATAGCATAAGGCAAATCATTTGGGGTTAGTCCAAGGTGAAAATCTATTTGAAATGTTTTGTTAGACTTTCTTGCCTTAGCAAGTATAGAGCAAAGGGCGTAATTTTGATATTTCTTTGTGAGGTAGTAGGAAGAGCCATTCATCCATTTGTTAAACATATTAAATTTATTCATGCTATAAATAGTTATTATGTTACTACTGTGTGGTGTGCTAGGGGTTAGACATACAGTGGTGAAAAGACAGAGGGGTAGTCTAATGGAGGCCAAGAGAATCCATGTTTCGGCTAAAATGCCACCATTTAGCAAATATGTGATCCTGGGTAAAGTATTTACTCTCTCAGACTCAGTTTCTCATCCATAAAATGGGGCCCAATAATTATAATATCCACCTTGCAGGGATACCTGAGCATTACAAAGCATAAAAGCACTCTGAAACTGAAGGTCTCTATGAATGCTCATATTACTGAATGGTTGAGAAACTTGCTTTATGAAAATTATCCCAAATCATCCAAACATTACATCATTGTAAGAGATAAAGCCATGAAGCCATTTCTTCTATTGTATTAAAAAACATATTTCTTTTTGCAGTTGACTTTTTTTTTTTTGAGGTGGAGTCTCGCTCTGTCGCCCAGGCTGCAGTGCAGTGGCGCCATCTTGGCTCACTGCAAACTCCGCCTCCTGGGTTCACGCCATTCTTCTGCCTCAGCCTCCCAAGTAGCTGGGACTACAGGTGCATGCCACCACGCCCAGCTAATTTTTTTGTTGTTGTTGTATTTTTAGTAGAGATGGGGTTTCACTGTGTTAGCCAGGATGGTCTCGATCTCCTGACCTCGTGATCTGCCCGCCTCGGCCTCCCAAAGTGCTGGGATTACAGGCGTGAGCCACCGCACCCAGCCTGCAGTTGACTTTTAAAACTTCTTAATATTAGTCAAAGTAGTAAGTACACATGGAGGCACACTCAAATAGTACCGAAGGACAAGAGGAAAGGTAGCAGCCCCCTGACACCTCCAACCCCCTTCTCCAGCCCAATCTGCAGAAGGCGCGATGAAACAGTTGCTATTTTCTGTTCTTCAGCTTTACCCATAATAATATTGCCCTTATACTGTTAATTCCTGTTTATCAAGTAAATCTTACTAATTTGTTGCTTAGGTAAACATCATTTGCTTTTAAGAGAATGCTCCAACAGCGATATGTTTTTGTGTGTTTAGTATCTGTCCTCTAAAAGTTCGGTATAGGAAAAATGTTTTATTAATCGTTCTAGCGAGTCAGCTTCTAGACAATTGAGGTTTTACTGTGTTTGGCTTCTTCAAGAAGTGAAAGGCATTGTAACATGCTCAAGGAGGTTCCGTGTCCACTCACTGACAGCATGCTTTGCATCTGCAAACCATTGTCCTGTATAAAGACTTCAAGAGGCCGGGCGCGGTGGCTCAAGCCTGTAATCCCAGCACTTTGGGAGGCCGAGATGGGCGGATCACGAGGTCAGGAGATCGAGACCTCCTGGCTAACACGGTGAAACCCCATCTCTACTAAAAAATACAAAAAACTAGCCGGGCGAAGTGGCGGGCGCCTGTGGTCCCAGCTACTCGGGAGGCTGAGGCAGGAGAATGGCTAAACCCGGGAGGCGGAGCTTGCAGTGAGCTGAGATCCCGCCACTGCACTCCAGCCTGGGCGACAGAGCCAGACTCAGTCTCAAAAAAAAAAAACAAAAAAACAAAAAAACTTCAAGATTCAGCTGAATCTGTGCATCATGGGTGTTTAAACATAATGGCACAGTCATTGGCTACAGCCAAGAAGTTAAACACTTCCTTCATTTTCCATTGCATTTTTGCTCCAGGTCCTTCCAGGAGGATACCCAGAGCTTGCCTGGACATTTGGATTACAGATTTCAAAGTTGGAAAAAGATGCTTCTCTCAATATTTGGGATTTGATCATAGTTGGGGATACAGTGCTTCATTCCATAGTTAAGGAACTATGTCCGATCTAAATTTAAAAGAGCAATTTGATTAGGACATTCCTTTGCTTGTGAACTGATGTAACAATCTCTTGCGGGTACTATGTGCCAGAATGAAAGAATGATCTGGTAAGACATTCAATCAACTATGGTAAAAAAGTAAAAGTGGATTAAAAATACACAACTATATAATTTTAGTCAATTGATTCCAGCTTCTCATTTGTCACACCTTTATCAGGCCTGTCAACATGGAGCAAAGTAAACCAAGAAATTCATTTCTTGTAAATCCACTGGGTATGTGCCAGGTGTTCAAAGCTGGCATTCCAGAGAACAGAAAAGAATGAGCCTTAGATAATCAGGAAAATAGAGGAGGCAATGTAGTTCAGTGGTTAAGCACTCAGCTCTTGGCTTCACCCAAGTGAGACATTATTCTTTCAGAGTTGCTGTGGGGATTAAAGGAGATAAGCATAAAAAGTGCCTAGCACATAAGACCATGTAAATGTCAGGGATTCTAGTCATTGTTACTAGCTCCAAGACCATCCCGTTGGACAAATGAGTCCCTGTCCAGGGGCCCTCAGGACAACTTATTATTGTGCGCAGAGGGGGCAGTGGCACTGGGTTGGCTGGTTGGAAATTGTTCAGTCTCTGCTGAGAAAATAGATGACCCAGCTGTGCCCTCTACTAGCCAGTCTAGAACACAGGAGCTCATAGCATTGTTGCAGGCTGGCTGGACCCCAGATTACATTTGGCATGGCTCATTTGAACGCAGTTTAGGGCTACGACGGCAAGAGTGGCTGCTCAAACGGATCCACAAGGGTCGACACACAATGTTCATTGTTTTATTTTTCGGTAGGGTTGCTTTGAACATTATCAGACCCTTCTGTAGTTGGTTCTTCATTGTAGCCAGAAGAGGGCACTATTGCTTTACCCAAATTCTGTGCCGTGGTCTATGGAAACCGGCATTTGTGTTCTGTGCTACAGTGTTCCATTCCTGGTTTTGTTGAGGGTGGCAGTGTCATTCTTAGGTGACTAGCACAAGAAACAAACAAACAAGCAAAAAAAGCAAAACAAACTTTTGTCCATAATGACACACATACAAAAAATTGGGATGTGGAAAGTTGTTTATATTTTATCAAGCCATAGAAAATTAGGTATGGAATTTAAAAAATGAACATGTATGCTGATGATATTGATCAAGATTCTGCCTGGAAAACCACTGTTTGGAAAATTAGAATGTACCTAGGTGTTCCTGTTCACTTTCAACAAGTGTCCCAGAAGAGGTGTAGAAGAAATTGTTGCAGTTTTGGAAAACCCTGGGATGTTTCCTCCCACGGTTAAGACAGTATAAGGGCAATATTACTGTGGGGTAAAGCTGAAGAACACAAAATAGCAACAGTCACATGGTTCTTTCGGCAGATTGGGCTGGAGAAGGGCATTGGAGGTGTCAGGGGACTGCTGCCTTTCCTCTTGTCCTTCGGTACTATTTGAGTGTGCCTCCATGTGTATTTACTACTTTGACTAATATTAAGAATTTTTAAAAGTCAACTAAAAAAGTAAATATGTTTTTTAATACAATAGTCAAAAGAAATGGTTTCATCTCTTACAATAATCTAATGTTTGGACCATTTGGGATACTTTTCTTAAAGCAATGCAAGTTTCTCAGGCATTAAATAAAAGCCCATTCACAGAGATCTTCAGTTTCAGAGTGCTTTCATGCTCTGTAATCCTCAAGTATCCCTGCAAACTAGATATTATAATTATTGGGCCCCATTTCACTGATGAGAAACCGAGTCTGAGGGAATAAATACTTTGCCCAGGATCACATATTTGCTAAATGGTGGTATTTCAGCCTAAACATGGGTTGTCTTGGCCTCCATTAGACTACCTCTGTCTTTCAGAGTTGAAAGGAGATACCTTCCAAATGCAAATACAAGTACACTGATGGCAGGCCAAGCCTAGACACCGAAAGGCTGGGAAAGAAGCCTAGTGAAACTGGGATATTCCTTAGCACCAACTATTAACACGATGCCTGTAAATAAATATTTGTTGAATGAATGACTGTTTGATTGGCTAAATGAATGAAATCACAACTTCTCACATAACTGTGGGTATGAAAACTGACATGTAACTATTTGAATATACATAATTTTAAAAAGTTACCATTTCCTCCTGATATTTCAATATTTCCAAATATCCTCAGATAAAGAAATTGCAAGTCTTCCAACTTTATTTGGGATCTTATAGTGAATGCTTTCTAAAATTACTTATGAGGCTAAGGGAAATTTGAGGATGCTTGTATATATCCTTGTTCACGTTCTGTTTTCAAAATCATGAGGAGAAACACTTCTGGGAACTTTCTTTCTGACAACACGTGCATCAGTGTCTCTATCTCCTTCTTCATTCTTTGTTCATTCTGCTAATGTTAACTTGCAGCTTCCTGATTTCAGACTCCCGCCCAAGCTGAGCTGTAAGCAGTGAGTAGCATCTGTGCTTGCAGAGTACCATAAAATCCTTTTAATATTCATTCAAAGGTGCAAGCCCTTGGACCACAAAGGTCCCTTCTTCTAGTCCCTTCTTCATGCCCAGACATGCTCAGAGACTTGGCATCGTGCCCTAGAAGCAGAGCATATAGGCCAAACAAAACCTTCATTTTCATTGCTTCAAACAACGGTCAATTGTTGAATGTAATTACTTAGAACAAATTAAGAGTTTGGATCCAGGAGCCTTGGGGTACTCAAAAGATTATGAAAACCAGGGAGAAAAATGGTTCAAGATTCCCCTGGGTTGTGCAAGGCCACACCCCACAGAGGCCTTGTGTGATTCTGATAGACCCGAGTGAGCTTTTACCAAGCACACTCTTCAAGATCTTCAGGGCAGGAAAAAGTAGGCGCCTATATTCCATGTATGATGTGTTTTGGCAGGGCTACCTTCTCCTAAATATAACTGGCTATTTCTTTTTAAAATGTGCGATTTCTTAAATTATTTTCCCTTTGCAGCAGCTTAGTTTTTTAAAGTAATGGAGAATGAAGAACGAATTGTTTCTTCATCGTCAACTTAAGACCAGTGGTCCCAGTACAAAACAAGAAGACAGTATCAGTAAGAGATGGGAAAAGGCAAAGGCAGACTCTTTGAATTTGAGCTTTTGTTGCACAAGCTGTCTGCTTCTTGGGTGCGCAAGAAGAGCAGAGCCTCAAGTAGACACTCTAAGAGATCTGTGAACTCATACAAGACACCAGCGTGTCCCTTAACCCAGTGCTACTGAGCAGATGTGGAAATAAGAATTTGATAAACATTCAAGTCACTTTTATTTAGGAGAGTTACTCGGAACGAAATATCTACAGGTTTCGGGAATATTATTCTCCTTAAGCAGTTTACTAAGGAATCATGATAAAAGCCAGCATTATATAACCCTTCTCACATGCCAAGCACTGTTCTATGTACTTTACACATACTAGGTTATTTAATCCACAAAACAACCTTCCAGCCAGGTACTGTTACTATCCCAAACTACAGATTAGGAAAGGAAGGCACTGAGGTATTATAATACTTGACCCTCAAACACCCAGCTACTAAATATAAAAGCAGGGATTGAAGCTTGGTTTTATTTTTAACACAACTGTTAAAAATAAAATAGTATGCGGCCATAGGAAGACTGGAACTTAAATGGAGATTAATGAATGTCATTATCTCCAAGTGATAGGTTTGTGGCTCTTCTTTTGCTTTTCTCTGTTTTCTATATTTCTACCATACATTGCTTTGAGAAAATCATAAGTGCTGTTTTAAATCCTGACCCTAAAATCTGTAACCTACAATAGGCTGTGAAGATAACTGTCTTGAAAGGCTCTCGAGTAGAAACAACATAAGCAGTCTAGATCACTTGATTTCCTAATGACCAAACTTTATAGAGTAACACAAGGAAAGTGACTCAAATATGTTTCTCTCCAGTCCTGTAAGCAGCCAATAAACTGTCTACTCCTTGAAATGTCACTTGGGGCTATATAAGGTGAAGGAGTCTCAAAGGAAGAATGAATTTCCCATCTATAACAAGCCCTAATAGAGGAGCTCAATATGAACAGTGGCGCTTAGTACTTACAGGACAAACGCAGACTTTCACACAAAATTTTCCATTAAAAATCATCATACAAAAGTCAGTTGTGTCTATATGTAGCAGTAGTAAACAACTGGAATTTGAAGTTAAAAATCATACTATATGGAGCCAGGTACCATGGCACCCACTTGCAGCCCCAGCTACTCAGGAGGAAGAGGCAGGAGGATGGCTTGAGCCCAGGAGTCAGAGGCTGCAGTGAACCATGTTGGCCTGTGAATAGCCACTGCACTCCAGCCTGGCAACTTAGCACAGGCCCACCTCTAAAAAAAATCATACTATATAATCCAGTTTAATTCACAAAATACACATAAAGTGACACACATAATGGATGTAGGAAGCAACTGAAATGTTAAAATATGATCAAACCAATTTGGATGCAATCTTAAGAATACTCCTAAGGAGGCCAGGAGTGGTGGCTCACACCTGTAATCCCAGCACTTTGGGAGGTCTACATGGGTGGATCACCTGAGGTCAGGAGTTCGAGGCCAGCTTGGTGAACATGACGGAACCCCAGCTCTACTAAAAATACAAAAATTAGCCAGATGTGGTGGCAGGAGCTTGTAATCCCAGCTACTTGTGAGGCTGAGGCAGGAGAATTGCTTGAATCTGGGAGGTGGAGGTTGTAGTGAGCCGAGATTGCACTACTACACTCCAGCTTGGGCAACAGAGTGAGACTCTGTTTAAAAAAAAAAAAAGGAAAAAAAAGAAGAATACTCTCAAGCTTTATCATGATATCATGATGGATGTTTAACATAAACATAACTTTTTTTAATGCACAAAGATAGAAGATGGCAAACCAAAATTTCGAAAACTATCGATTTAGACCACTTGTCTTCCCCAGACAAAAAAGTGATAATTGATTTATAAAATGCTGATAACTTCTTGTATTGATTGACCTGTCTTTTTTGTTATTCTTATTTCTTTAATAAACAGCCAGACTTTCCTCTCTCTCTCTTTTTAAAAATAAGAGGATTGCTGATGGAAGCTGAGGTCTCCTTTTCCTAGGTTTACGTATCTGTGTTCTCACTGTTCTGAGGTTCTCAGATCCTCCTTTGGGAATGGAGTGCTTATTCCTCCAGCCTTTGGGTGTGCTGTGCTGGCAGCTCCCTCTGCAAAAGAGCGCCACCTTGCCCAAAGCCATGGTCCCTTCCCTGAGCAAGCTGCATTCAGCAACTGGGTAACGTAGCCCTATAAAAGCTTAGCCTTCTTGCCTCAAATGCGGACAACACTGTGAGGCCATTTCAGCTCCAGAGGTCCCCATGGGGTCAGCCAAGTCTTGGCTGACACCACATTCCAGCTTAGCATCTCCATCTGTCCACCCTGCTTCCCTCCCTTCCCCTTCAGGGGTGTTGATCACAACATATGTGCTACTGGGAGGTGTGGTCCCTGGCTGGGCGTCCACTTGCCAACACGAACTTGACACTATGGAAGAGGAGCACAAATCTTTGGTGGGCAGTTGGCCTCTCTGCCACACTGTGTCTCCAGTACACGCTTTGAAGTCCATCTAGCAAATAACACGGGGAAGGAAAGCTGTGCTATCTTCCTTGCACAGATTCAGAAAGTGTTCTCACAAAACAAAGAGGGCACTTTTGGAATACCAGCAGGGAACATGTCTGAATTTGGGTGGGGCTTCAGGAGACCACAGGAGGCAGGATGGCAGCTGCTTAGCCTACTGTTTGTTCTAATCCCTTGAGCTGTCCTGTCCCTGGTACCATGATCGCACCGTGTTAATTAAATCATTCTCATTAATTCAGCCCAAGTGTAAATTAGGAAGGAATGAAGATAAATTAGGTTTGAAGGCAGCTAATACATTTAACCCCATGCTGCTTATTTTGCGGCCTAACAAAATAACATTGTTAAGGGAGATAACAAGCCCAAAGCCTTGGGCACAGCTTCTTAATAGCATTAAAAAATGAGACTTTGGTTTGATGTCACAAGACAGAGGCAAAGACCTGCTCCCGGGGGCCTACAGGACTGGCCTAATATCTTGTGTGAAGTGTTGGCTATTGTGTAACGCGGATACAGTACAAGCAGCATTTCCTGACTTGTTTGTGACTCAGATAACTGCTATGTCTATGGCCGTCCAGTTTTGATGACAGCCCTGTTTAGAAGTTTCTTCCTGTACAGAATGAAGACTTGCTCAGCTTTTCCTTGTGTGAGTGGGGTGATAAGAGTTACCTTTAGGATTGGCTGAGAGATGCTGTGGGATTATACAGTTTGAGTTGCTATGATCATAAATTTGCTAACTTGCAAATCATTTTCAGCTGAGATAAACATTAAAAACTGCCCAACTGCCTGAAAACTAGTCATACATTGGCTCAAGCAAACCAGAGTACAGTTTGTAGGAGGTCATCAGTAGCACACATGATTTCCAAACTTGCAAGTTTAGTTCTTGTGACTTTCAGCAGGAAAATGTTTTCCAGATTTTAGAACTTACATAAGCTAACGTCTTTTCTCTTGTGTTGCTTGTCTACCCGAGGCAGATGAAGCGAATGTATATGGTCACTGAATGCATTTCAAGATTTTCCAGTCTACAGCTTTTTTTCTTTCTTTTATTGAAGCATAGAAAGTGGCAACATTGGGTAGAAAAGATACAGGAAACTGGCACCAGTGGATGGTGATACAATGGCCAGAGGATTTCTTTCCTTTCTCAGCCCTGCCTGCTTAGCAAAGTTCTTCGCAAAGAGATCTGAACTTTGCTGTTCCCTTGGTTAAGGACATCCCGCAGTTTCCAGGCAGTAAAGATACATACCTGTCCCTAGTTCGGTCGCTTCCAGTGCCAAAATCTCCAACCAACCAGCTGAGCTATGTACAGAGTCCATTTCTAGGCAAGGGCGTCTAGGTGCCGTTTTAGGTAGATTTGACTCACAAAGGAGGCAGACAGAGCAGGTCTAGGAGGTGTCTAAAAGGTGCGTTAGTCGCTGCCTTGATGAGCTCCCCCACACCTTGCCACAGGCCACAGAAACATGTTTTAAAAAGACACATGTGCAATAGTTACACATTTCCACCTCCCATCTTTTCAGCACCTATCTCTGGAGTCTGCAGAGTTTCCATCTGTCTGGTCTTCGCTTCAGAACCTGAGTGCTGCTTGCCCACGCTCTGTAACCTCGCAGCCCCCCTGACTCGCCATTCGCGGTTCTTGCCATGAATTGATCCGGGCTGTGTCTGTGAAGCAGCCTCAAGCCGAGACTGACTCTGCATTAAAAATATATATAGAGAAAGGTTCGTGGTGAGGCTGCCGAGTTAATGCTAACAAAGGACTTCAGAGGGCACTGTCTTTCTTTGTTTGCAAGGAGCGAAATTTCTCGGCGCAAATACCAGGAGGGAACAAGGGTAAAGGAAAGTGAAATTAGAGTGAAGAACTGACAGTCTTGGTTTCAGCAGTCTGGACTCTGGAAGCGCCACGGTGGGTCCTCCGTAGCCAGTTTAAACCGCTCCTGCACCTAGTGTTTTAAAGCAAGCTGGGAGGCGAAGCGCGGGCGCTCGGGGACGCGCGGACCCGGGGACGGAATTAACTCTGTCGTGGGGCCCTCACTCTCGAGCTGCAGAGCTGGGACACTGTTGCTAAGTGACTACGAGCCAGGCAACTCACATCTCCCTGGGCCTCGGTTTCCCACCTGTAAAACAAGGGGGCTGGACCGGTCGTCTATCCCGTTCCTTTATACACTTAATTCCAAACACCGAATAAAAAACAGACATTTTAGCTCCCAGTGGAAAGACAAGTCTCTAGTTGCAAAGATAAATGGGATTCGTAAAAGTGATCACCACGCGAGATTATTTTTCGAATCGCCTTCCTTTCTCCTGGCACGCGGGGCTATTAAACGTGTGTGTGCGCTGAGCCATTTCTTTACTGAACTCCAAACTAACACCACCGAGCGATAAAAAACAGGAGAGGGTGATGGAGGCTTTATCGCTAGGAGAGGAGGCGGCGTGGCTGCTGCTTTGAGGAGTTCACTTTGAATCAAGCGGCCGCGGCGATTGGCTGAAAAGCACGTGGTGCGCGCCCCGCAGAACTGCACCCCGGCTGCCGCTGCAGTCGCCTGGCTTAGGGCAGAGTCCAGCCGGGGGTGCCGCACCCGCTGGGGAATGGGGAGGGAGGACACATGGGAAATGCCTGGGGCTGGAGTCTCTTTGGCTCTCTGCCAGCAAGAAACTTAAAAGTCCTGGCTTGCTCAACCCGAGTGTCCCCAAAGCTTTCAGACTTTTGCCCTTCCATTGCCACTATCTCTCCCCACTCTGGGCGTCCTACCCAAGGAGCTATCTATGCGTGCCCAGGGCCTGTCCTGTGGATATCCAGCTCGCCCCTTGCTGCCCTTTTTAGAGCATCGCGCGGGCTCTGGCATCACCGAGCGTACAACGCCGGGCTGCGCTCCCCTGAGGTGCGTCCCTCAGATTCGGGACTGTCCATTAACCAGGCTGGCTCAAAGAGGCGCAGACACACTCGAACCCGGGAAAACTTATTTTATTCTCGGTTCCCGGGGTTGCAGCTGCCAGCGGCTGAGACAGCGCGTCCGCTTTGTCTCTCTGCAGTCCCCGCAGCCCCCCTCTCCCGCTTCCTCTCCCGATTAACTCCCCCGACACGCTCTTCCCCAGCTCCTCTCCTCCTCCCACTCCTTCTCCTCCTCTTCCTCCTCCTACACCGCGGGCCGCGCTAATGCGCTTCCTCCCTCCCCCGGTGTCGGTCTCTTTGCATACGCGCCCCCTCCCCTCCCCGCCGCGCCACTTATAGCGGGGCGCACCGCGGCGGGGCGCAGACTGCTCTGGCAGCCGGAGAGGAGGCGGTGCGGCGGTGGCGCTGCGGAGACCGGGTCCAGACGCCTGGCGGCAGCCGGCGCACAAGGCGCTTTCTAGCTCCCTCCCCCGAGCGCACAGCCCGCCTCCTTCCGCGGCGCCTGCAGTGGCAGGCTTGCTCTCCGCTCCGGTGACGCGCTCTGGTAGACGCTCTGCGGGTCCTGGACGCCGGGTGCGCGGCGTGGGGACAAGAGGCAGAGGCGAACGCCAGCGGTAGCCAGTCCGCGAGCCATCGTTCGGGGCGCAGTCCTCTCCCCGGCTGGCGCTCCTTTCTCCGGGGCATTCGCCACCGCTTCCCGGGGCTGAGACGACCGATTCGTCGCCTCCTTGCCCGTGACCGACGCTAGAACTCAGTTGTGCGTTGCGGCCAGTCGCCACTGCTGTAAGTTTCCCCCACTGCCCCGGACCTGTTGCAGGCGCTGCCGGCTTCAGGGGCTGCTTCGGCTGCAGGGGTGTGTTCGCGAGGGGTGAGCGTGCTCCGGGCAGCCGGCAGCTTCCACTTGAGGCCAGGGGGAACTCTTCTAGGTGCGGAGACTGGTGCCTGCCGCTGCCCTTCCACAGCAGGCAGGAGCCGGGCATCGCCAGAGAGGTCGACCGGCGGTGCAATGTCCGGGGCGAGCCGCTGGGGAAGCGAGGAGCAGAGCTAAGGATACAGTCAGCCTCTCTCCTCCGCGGAAAGCAGCGCTTTCCTGGGGGTGAATGTCGCGCTGCGTCGCTCCCCGCAGCCTCCAGGGCGGAGCGCGCGGAATCGTTGGCCCACGTTGCATCCTTCCCGGCTCAGAGGAAAGTTGGGGCCACGCACAGACACCCTGAGAGCGGGCATGTTCACTGCGGCGGAAATGTCTTATAGAGAATGAATGAAAACTGTTTTCTGAAAAACTAGTTTCTTGATCTGTCGTGTTAACATTATTAGTTACAAAGGATAGGAATTGGTGGGCGGGGAGATGAAACATTGAATTTATCCACATGCAGTTTGGTGTCACACAGGCATGGCCAGCTTGTTAAATAGCTTTGCAAGTGTTAATAAAAAGACTCTGGCAAGAAGCTACTTTTGTTAACAAGATCTTTATAATGTTCTGTTGTTACCGGTAATATAAATGCCCAGAAAAAAATCTGCCTAGTTTCTCTTTTGATTGGATTGAGATCAGGTTCAAAACCTGGAGAAGCGTGCGGGACGCTAAGCATTGGAGGCAGAGAGCCTGAATTAGGAGCATGAAGTGAACTGAATTTACTGTAACTGAAGCCCTTTTGATGTTCACAGTAATAGCAGCCCTTTTCTCTGTCTTCTTTGTAGACGCAGGTTAAGTATAAGTGTGCATTTTCTTGGCCACTTACTTGATATGCAAATGTGATTTCTCTGGGGGCTTAAAAATGCTGGAAAGATGATTCATTTTATGTTGAAGGTGTGTTCAGTGACTTGTATACATGGTTTCTGCTGATATTTTGAAGTTTGCACACTTTTAAACCAGAAAGCAAGTATTTCCCCTTGGGTTTCCAAGTTTACTTTTTATTTTAATCAAACATTTTTGCAAGAATGTTGATTGTGATTTTGGCTGTGACGTGCTTTTCCATCTGGATGGTATCCAAGATGACAGGCTAGGCTCTTCCTTCTGGCTTGTTGGGCCAGCCTGGAACATACAGGAGCATAAACACAGGATGTGGAGAGATGTAGATCCTATATCCTAAGGTCTTCTAAACAAATTGTTTTCTTAGCTGTAGGTCTGGTTGTGAATGTTGTTTTGCACCATCCTGAATCTAATGTTCAGGGAAATGTGTTCTGGGCCCAGCATGATTCCAGCTCAACGTGTAAGCATTTTGGTGTCTGTGCACCTAGTTTCAGGGAACCTCATTCTTCCTTCAGTCAGGGCAGCATTTGCTCTTAGTCTGAGAGGCAGTAGCTTCATAGGAGTATGTAGACAGTCTATCCAGGTTTATACTTAAAGTCTTCCTCCAAATACTTCAGACTGAATGTACTAATTAAAATAACAACTATAGTGGTGGAGCATTGAGAATGCTAATGGATGTTTTAACCCTTTGGAAACTTGATGCATTCCCCTAGGTTCACATGGTCATTTTCCAGAACACTGGGCATTGGTTAGAATGGAGTAGACAGTAGACACTTAGCCTGAGGTGGGAGTGAGGCTGGCTCCTCACCATTTTTTATATCCCAAGTCACTGTGGAGATTACTGGGTGCTTTGTAAAGTCTTCCTAACACTGGAGCTCTAGGACTTTGTTGCTTCCTTTCTTCCACTAAGCCATGTTTACTCATCATAAAAAATTACATTCCAAAAAGGAAAGAAAACTAGTTGCATCACCTAATGGCATGAGGTATATGTGTCCTGCCCCTGCCTTTGTGGTTTTCTGTGCAGTCTCACAGCGGGGCTCACATCTGGTTGGGGAGGTGCAAGTTAGTATTTTAGCCCATGAATCTGTGGCAAATCATTCATTTGCATTTATTAATAATTCTTAGAATGTAAATTTAAAAATATCTGAATGGTTAAAGGAAACAGAGTTTCAGCTGCACTTTCAGGACTGGCTGTTCTGTGTCTGGAACAGATACTGTAACCAGCCACACAGTTTACCCTCTGGGGATAAACAACGGGATAAACAGCTTCCTTAGGAATCCTTGGACAGGCAGCTTCTTGAGGACTTCATTCCTTTGAAGTAACAGAGGGGTGGTATAAAAGAAAAGGATGAAGGCATGTGATTCAGTTTTTGAAGATGGATGACAAGCATTTCCTATGTCTCTAGCCTACTGTGTTCTTACTGAAGAAAGCCAAAAGATAGCATTAGATTCTACTATAATTTCATTGTAGATACTGAGGAAAGCACTGTAGTCGGCAAATAAATTCTGAGGTGGTCCTAAATGAACAACAGCTGGCAAAATACACACACACACACACACACACACACACACACACAGACACGTATTTTTTGATTTAAATAAAGCAGTGTTTGCATTTTGAACTCCCTCTATGCAGGTGCCAGCATTTGCAGGTATATAGGAACAGTCCTGGTGGTGCACTATTTAATCAAAAGACAGGGGTGGATCTTTTGTTCTTGCAAATGGTTTTCCAAGAATTGATATAAAGCAGGAAGAACAGAAAACAGCAGTCATGAGTATGCTACTCAAAATATTCTTCTTTTTATGTGCCAAATCCTCACATTGGAAGCTGTCCAGAGCAAGACAGGTAGTTGGTGATTACGGCCAGAATTTATTCCGTGCTTTGACTAAAGGCTTGCTGATCAATATATGGGTATTCAAATTGGGGTGCTTTTAGGACTCCTCAGTGGTAGAGCTGTGTGGTTAGAAATTAATCTTTAACTTGGGATGCCGAGGTGGGAGGAGCAGGACTTTGAGACCCTGTCTCTACAAAAAATACAAAAAATTATCTGGGTTTGGTGGTGCACACCTTTAGTGCCAGCTACTCAGAAGGCCGAGGCAGGAGGATCACTTGAGTCCAGGAGTTCGAGGCTGCAGTGAACTGTGATTGCACCACTGCGCTCAAGCCTGGGTGACAGAGTGAGACTTGGTCTCAAAAATATGTACAAAATGAAGTACATTATCTGTAACATTTAAATAAAGGTCTGATCGTTGCAGAAGTTGGCCTTACATTTCCCATTTACTGTATGTGCCGGCAGATTGGGTCTTACCAAAGGAATTCTTAATGGAATTAATTATTAGGTGTTTGTTTTACACATGGCTTTATGTTGCATGAGGCATGAAAGCCAGTGCCCATCCTGGCATTATGAGAGCAGGAAACCTGGCATTTTAAGTGGCCTGCAGTGAATCAGCTGGACTATGACAGGGAGCTGTGAGAATGAGACCTCACTCCTCTTGGCTTTTGCTGACTTATATTTTAAAAGACTTCAATGGCCTGAAAGTTGGCAATCAGGTTTTCCAAGATCAACCTGCTTTTTATGCAGTGATTTTTTTTTTAAATGGTGCAGAGTTCAAATAGCTCAACAGTATTACAGTGAATATCTTTCCTTCTGGGTAGCTGTCTCTGGCTTTGTCCTGGAATGGCCATACACTATTCTAGAATAGTAGGTGGCATGGTCAACTACAAAGTGTTCTGTTTTTTGTCCCAAACCATTGTTGCTTTGTTCTGCTGTTCTGAACATCAGGAGCATCATTTTCAATTTATTATTATTATTATTTTTAGGAGTGGAAACAAAATGTCAGTCAGCGTGCATGAGAACCGCAAGTCCAGGGCCAGCAGCGGCTCCATTAACATCTATCTGTTTCACAAGTCCTCGTACGCTGACAGCGTCCTCACTCACCTGAATCTTTTACGCCAGCAGCGTCTCTTCACTGATGTCCTTCTCCATGCCGGAAATAGGACCTTCCCTTGCCACCGGGCAGTGCTGGCTGCATGCAGTCGCTACTTTGAGGCCATGTTCAGTGGTGGCCTGAAAGAGAGCCAGGACAGTGAGGTCAACTTCGACAATTCCATCCACCCAGAAGTCTTGGAGCTGCTGCTTGACTATGCGTACTCCTCCCGGGTCATCATCAATGAAGAAAATGCAGAATCGCTCCTGGAAGCTGGTGACATGCTGGAGTTTCAAGACATCCGGGATGCATGTGCAGAGTTTCTGGAAAAGAACCTGCATCCCACCAACTGCCTGGGCATGCTGCTGCTGTCTGACGCACACCAGTGCACCAAGCTGTACGAACTATCTTGGAGAATGTGTCTCAGCAACTTTCAAACCATCAGGAAGAATGAAGATTTCCTCCAGCTGCCCCAGGACATGGTAGTGCAACTCTTGTCCAGTGAAGAGCTGGAGACAGAAGATGAAAGGCTTGTGTACGAGTCTGCAATTAACTGGATCAGCTATGACCTGAAGAAGCGCTATTGCTACCTCCCAGAACTGTTGCAGACAGTAAGGCTGGCACTTCTGCCAGCCATCTATCTCATGGAGAATGTGGCCATGGAGGAACTCATCACCAAGCAGAGAAAGAGTAAGGAAATTGTGGAAGAGGCCATCAGGTGCAAACTGAAAATCCTGCAGAATGACGGTGTGGTAACCAGCCTCTGTGCCCGACCTCGGAAAACCGGCCATGCCCTCTTCCTTCTGGGAGGACAAACTTTCATGTGTGACAAGTTGTATCTGGTAGACCAGAAGGCCAAAGAAATCATTCCCAAGGCTGACATTCCCAGCCCAAGAAAAGAGTTTAGTGCATGTGCGATTGGCTGCAAAGTATACATTACTGGGGGGCGGGGGTCTGAAAATGGGGTCTCGAAAGATGTCTGGGTTTATGATACCCTGCACGAGGAGTGGTCCAAAGCTGCCCCCATGCTGGTGGCCAGGTTTGGCCATGGCTCTGCTGAACTGAAGCACTGCCTATATGTGGTTGGGGGGCACACAGCCGCAACTGGCTGCCTCCCGGCGTCCCCCTCAGTCTCTCTAAAGCAGGTAGAACATTATGACCCCACAACCAACAAATGGACCATGGTGGCCCCACTCCGAGAAGGCGTTAGCAACGCCGCAGTAGTGAGTGCCAAACTCAAGTTGTTTGCTTTTGGAGGTACCAGTGTCAGTCATGACAAGCTCCCCAAAGTTCAGTGTTACGATCAGTGTGAAAACAGGTGGACTGTACCGGCCACCTGTCCCCAGCCCTGGCGTTACACAGCAGCAGCTGTGCTGGGGAACCAGATTTTTATTATGGGGGGTGATACAGAATTCTCTGCCTGCTCTGCTTATAAATTCAACAGTGAGACTTACCAGTGGACCAAGGTGGGAGATGTGACAGCAAAGCGCATGAGCTGCCATGCTGTAGCCTCCGGAAACAAACTCTACGTGGTTGGAGGCTACTTTGGCATTCAGCGATGCAAGACTTTGGACTGCTACGATCCAACATTAGATGTGTGGAACAGCATCACCACCGTCCCGTACTCGCTGATTCCTACTGCATTTGTCAGCACCTGGAAACATCTGCCTTCTTAAATGCAGTACATTCTAAAGAGAGTGAGCACGAGGTAAGAAGTTTAGCTATAGATGCAAGTCTGCATATAATAAGGCTATTGCGTAAGTTCAGTACATGGGGTGAGATCTGATCCACAGAGACTGTACTGCAGAGGTACTACCAAAGCTGTAAAAATAAGAGAGCTGGTGCCCCTAGAACCTACCAACTTGTGTTGACCACAGCCTCAGCCCCCCAGTGGCATTAGCCAGTGGTTCTCAGCTTTTACTGAGCCTCAGAATCTCCTGAAGAGCTTTTTATTTATTTTATTATTATTATTTTTTGAGACGGAGTCTCGCTCTGTCACCCAGGCTGGAGTGCAGTGGCATGATTTTGGCTCACTGCAAGCTCCGCCTCCTGGGTTCACGCCGTTCTCCTGCCTCAGCCTCCCGAGTAGCTGGGATACAGGCGCCCATCACCATGCCCAGATAATTTTTTGTATTTTTAGTAGAGACGGGGTTTTACCATGTTAGCCAGGATGGTCTTGATCTCCTGACCTCATGATCTGCCCACCCCAGCCTCCCAAAGTGCTGGGATTACAGGCGTGAGCCACCGCGCCCGACCCTGAAGAGCTTTTTAAAAACTGCCCATACGAGAGACTTAGTTTCATTTGATCTGGGGTGGGGTCCAAGCATCAGTATTTTTAGAAAGTTTCCGGATGATTCCAATGAACAACCAGGTTGAGAACCCCTGACCTCTGTTGAGAATGCCAGCTAATGTTTATTGAGCCCTCACTGTGTGCTTGCAGCGGTGCCACGTGGTTTCCCAAGATCGTCTCATTCTATCCTCACAACAACTCTGTGGGGAATTATTACTAGCTTCGTTTTATAGATGAAAAAACTTCATGCATTAAGGAGGCTAAGCTGCCGAGTGAGCAGAGCTTAGTAAGTGGTGGAACTGGTCAGGAAGTCAATGCAGGGGGTCTGGCTCCAGACATCTGCGCTGGAGCATCGTGTTGCACTGCCACTGAATAAACTTGAGCTTCACATCCGTGACACCAATGTCATCCCAGGTGATACTTCATTTCTATTCAAATTTTGCTTCCTCAAACCCTTTGTGGAATGAATAGGGTTTAAAAAATGTATTGCCCAAATTCATTCCTAGTTTATTCTCTCCAAAATTGTTAGCGTATTTTAAATGTTTTCCTTAAAAAGTAGCACCCTTTAGGGCATTTATTACCTTTAAAGATAAATCTATATCTGTCTTTGTAAAAGGCTGCATGTACGTAGCAGAAATTTGTGCAGATAACACTGAGTCACCTAAACTTCCAAAACTATGGCCTTTCAGACTTAGTCAGGCTGCCCCTATTGTCAAGGCTATTGTCAAAGTTGTGTTTCTGCGTCATATATCTGAGTACATAATAGTTGTCTGTGTATTTAAGAGTATATAATGCTCTTGGCTCAGATAATTAATAGGCCTACACAGTTCAGAGTTCGCAAAGCTCATGGCTGCTTTGCTGCTAAGCATTCTTAGGATTGGCCCCAGGAATTGCTTAGGCATGTGTAAGTATAGCCCAGCGCACACAGAATGTGTTGATTTGTTTTGGTGATTCATGGGCTTATTACTAATAATAAGAGAAGAAAGTAACTGCTTTGGAGGAACTACGATGAAAACAAACTCATTTACTTGGGAACTTTTGGCTCTGTTTTCCCTTGTATATTTCACACCTTTGAAGGGGACTTCAAAGGGAGAAAAGGAGATCTAGGCCTAGTGGCAAGCTAAGCACAGAGGGGTTTCATCTCATTGGTCTTTTCTTTCCCCATCCCTTACAACTCATTTAGAAACATCATTAAACTTGGCCTTACTCTCACATTTCAGCTTGCTATTTGTTTTTTTTTTTTTGAGACAGAGTCTTATTCTATTGCCCAGGCTGGGGTACAATGGCGAGATCTCGGCTCGCTGCAACTTCCGCCTCCTGGGTTCAAGCAATTCTCCTGCCTCAGCCTTCCAAGTAGCTGGATTGCAGCGCCCACCACCACACCTGGCTTTTTTGTATTTTTAGTAGAGATGGGGTTTCACTGTGTTGGTAAAGCTGGTCTTCAACTCCTGACCTCAAGTGATCCACCCACCTCAGCCTCCCAAAGTGCTGGGATTACAGGCGTGAGCCACTGCGCATAGCCTTCAGCTTGCTATTTTTTTCACTTCTTCAGTTATCTCTTCCACCCTTCGTACAGTTATCAGAGTTCTGAGTTATGTCATGCTTTCCTGGAATGAAACTCCTTCAAAACAGCAGGAACAGTCAGACACCTCCTCTGGGGAGCAACTGGGCTAATAACGTCCCACACCAAACTGGTTTTTTGTAGCCTTGCTGGCATCTCAGTAATCTTGAATAAACAAATGCTCTGAAAGTGGTTATTTCATTTGAGATATGAATGCATGACTCACCTCTAAAGCAGGTTTAAAGAACCTCCTAGGCAAAAGCATCAATTAACAGCACACTTAGTTGGGTGTTAGTCCAGAACTGACTATATTTGCACAGAAGAGCCATAAAAATTGCTACCAGGGTGGTGGTACATAACCACAATGGGCAGGCTGGCTGGCATCCTTGGAACAAGATAAGGAAATTGAGGCAGAAAGAGGAGAGAAGCCACGTGTGTATTCTGGCCCTAGTTTTAAGTTCTAGACCTTTCTGAGTTTTAGATTGCTTCTCTGTCAAATGAGTGGTTTGATCTATAATTCCCCTGTGATCTGTCCCAACTCAGACTTGGGTCAATTGATAGGGGAATTAAAAGAGGTGAAAATACCTAGCCCAGTGATTGGCATGTAGTAAGTGTTCAATATTCAGTTTAGACCCTAACTCACTGTGAGATAATGGCAGTGGAATTAGCTTTGTATGTGGTAGGAAAATGAGGTTTCTTTGACTTTTATCTGCTTGTTATCTTTAGACTTCATTTTTGGTTCCTCCTTTTTCAGCCCAGAGTGAACATGTTGGCAAACACTTGACTTCACCCTACCCTGGGTGTTTGAACTGAATCATACCCTTCCGGTCCCTGGGAAACAGAGCAAGTAAAGTGTTAATTTATACGTGAAATAACATCCTCTTCATCCTTGGTGCTACCAGTGAGAGAGTCAAACACATAAAAACTAAATTTGACAGGGCCAAGTTTGCTGCTTTTAAAGGGCAGCATAAGCGCCTGATCAAAGCCACTCTTTGAATTTCCGACAGGGAGAATGTTGGTTAAAATGTCTAAAGTTTACTACACAAGATAGTGCTTAAAACATTTAAGAGGGGGTTGGAGTGCCCTAAAGTGCTGGGTAGGTAGGTCTCAGTCCCAAACTGCAAATTCCTCTGCCCTCCAAATGTAGGTGTTAACTGAATTAATACAGTGTTTAACAGAAAGTTTCCCTAGGTCTTAAAGCTCATCCACCAAGGAGGTTTTATCTGCCTCCTGCTGCTCTGTCAGTGGGTGGGAAGGGCAGAGAGGAAATTACTTTGATTATCCTCTGTTTTCATGGTGCCCGTGTGGCCTCAACCTAACTTAGGCTTTGATTTGCTTTGTTTCTTCTCTAGATTTTTTTTTTTTTTTTTGGTATGTGTCCTTTTTTATTTTCCTGTTTGAATATGCAATTTTGGGGGTGGGGGGTGTGTATTCCTTTTTTCCTGTTTGAATATGCGATGTCTTGAAATTTTATATTATTACAAGATACATTCTTTTGGCCTAATGTTGACATATAGGTTACAAGGAAGTGGAGGTGGGGCAATGACACCATAGTCTAAGGAATGCCTTGAAAGCTTGAATCACTGTTAGGAAACAGCCAAAAGAAACAACTCATGAAATGAATCAGGCTTCTGAACACACAAAAGCAAAGTGGGAAGAATTCGATGCAAGTCATGAGTGGCTCCTCCAGAATTCCCTTTGTCTGTACTTAGAGTTACAGCAATAAGGATACAAAAGCCGTCTGCAGAATTTCCCCAGATGAAATGAGAAATAAATAAATGGGAAGGGTGAGCAGTGTGAGGAAATTCAAGCTCTATGAAATGTGCAGGCTTTGTGGTTACGGCACTTTGAACTGATATTCACACTTGATGTAGGTAGATTCTGTAGCACTGGTATGCCGTAACTGCTGGCATCTAAGTGTGGACTAATGAACTTTGAGAATAAACTCCAACCTTGGGCTGTTGAGGCCTGATACGTTGTCATGTGAAAGGAAGCGAGACTGATTTCTGCCATAATGGATAGCAGAGATGCGTTTAAATACGAGGATTAGTATGTCTGCCTCCGAGATGGTAAAGTTAATTTGGAATCTTTCATGGTACATGGGCCAAGGAGGGTTTGCAGAGGAATCTCCCTTCTTTTCACCCTTTAGTGATCACTTTACGGTGGCTCTGTTTAACCACAGAAAGAAATTTTATGAATGTTGGAAGCAGAAGATGGCAACTCATAATAGCATCTGGACATATAGGTTTGGATTTGAACGTATATATACACTTAGGAAAGAAGTGAAGGTCCTTCTTTAGACACCACTGTTTTTGTCAGGCCATCCATCTGCTTGGATGCGTACATGCACACTTGTGCATTTAAGGCAAGCACTTTAAATATCTTTGCACAGTTCCTAGTGAACATGTAAGACCTTTGGAAGCAATATTGTCCAGCTCCATACCTAGTTTAATTTTTAAAATTTTGTGGCTAAAAAGAAAAATCTTAACTATGGCATCATACAAATCCTTCATGCTTTTTTGTTTCGTTTTTTTCGTCTGTTTCAGCTCACTCCATCACTCGATGCTATAATATGAGATTTCTACTTTGGAGAGGCCAAGTTTAATGAAGAGAAAAAAAGGAAAAGAAGTTAAAAGAAGTTGCAAGACACGAATAAAATCTGCTGCACCTTGTAAATGCTCTAACTGGACATGAAGGAAGGGGGCGGGCGGGGGTGGGATTTTTGGTGCAAGTAGCACATGGTTTAAATATGAATGAACAAACCTGTGATCTAGTCCTTGTCTTGTAATTGTGGATTAATGTCAACGTTAATCAGCCCCCTCAAAGGGAGAGAAAAGCTGGACCTTTTCCCTTGCTGTACCATATTCAGCATTTGATTTCCATGGGCTCCACCATTTATGTGTAAAATTTGAAATGGTTGTCACCTCTCTGAGGAGAGAGCTTGAAGCCTCCACACCAGCTGCTGCTGGAGAGTCAAAGCCCAACTGTGGGTCCAAGAGGGAAGCTGGCTGGGCTGGCTGAAGAATGAGGACCACTGGACTCTCCGTTAATCTCTAAGGGGTCTGCTCCCCAGGAACGTTTCCGAACAATGGGGACTTTGTTGGTAGCCATTTGGTAGATGTTCTTTTCTATTTATAAGTGACTTTAAACTTTTCCTTGGCTGTTAAGAAGTTTGTTATAGATTTAGCTATTTATTGTTCGATGCCTGCATGCTGAAACAATGCCTACAGCTGTCTTCACATGTATGGACGTGTGTGAATGGTTGTATGTTTTGCACATTTTGTGGCTGTTGAGATGTGCTTTGCTGCACAAACATGAAAACTTTTGAGTTACAATTTGGAGTATAACTGGAGGGTGGGTTGGGGAGGGGTGGATTTTAAAAATGTCAAGACAGGGAAGGATGACAAAATGGAAATTTAAATGACATCCTAGAGGTAGAAAAACCATGGAGATCACTTTTCTCAGACTCACCAGATTTTAATGGGATTTCATGGGGTTTGGTTGTACTGATGGGGTAAGGGGAGGCTTCTTTCTGCCCTTCTCCCCACTCCCATCTGATTTACCTAATTCAGTCTCAGCTGCTGACATTTGGAAAGGACCAAATTGCTTTACAGTTTTTTTCTTTGTGTAATATCTTGAAATCCTGGAAAATTCTATGGAATAGTTCTGTATATAGGACACAGGTAAAGGCATTGTCCAAAGTTTATTTATTTATTTATTACCTTATGAGAATGCTTTGCCACAACCACAGTTAATGGGAAAAACGGAAGTATCACAGATGGAAATTAACTCACCAGATTTCTTGACCCGAACTCCTTCTCTTCTTGCTGTATGATTTAGCAAGTTCTAGAAGGTCTCCAAGACAATAATTACATTGGCACAATGTATACTTCAGTGCTCACCCTTAGGCAAATCTCTTTTTAAAAAACTCTTTGGTGCACGAGTAACACATTTGGCCACAAAACACCAAAGAATTGTAAGCAGTGGCCCCTATTGAGAAGGTTTCCGGCAGAGTTGGAAATCAGTTGTGAATACATTCTTTGCTAGTTGGAGTGCTTGTTTACTAAGCATGTGCCGTCGTAGGTATTAGTGCTAGTCTCAAATAGGTGCTTCCGCCGAGGTGCGGGGGAAGACCAAAGTTTGCAACTTGAACTGCTTTCGTCCACGTTTCTCACATTGCTGTATTTTAGAAAATAGGGGTTAAGACTGATAACAATCTTTTACATTGTGACCGTGTTTGCATTGTCTAATGACAGATAAATCCTTAACATTTCTCTCCACCTTAGTACTTTAGACTAATTGTGCTTGTCCGTCCATGCCATGAATGAGTGGGCTGTAGTTGGGCCAAAATAAATTAGCTGTTGGAAGAAAAGAATCCGAGTACTTTCCAGCAGTCAGTCCCTGGTTCCTAGATGTGTTCTAAGCAATGCAAATGTCTAATTGTCCCCCAGTGGGCATAGTCAGTGTCATTTATATTGTAGCAGTTACAGCTCTGTAGTTTATGATGCAAATCTGCCAAGAGAGATGTATGTGTCACTGCATGGCTTCTGAAGGCAGGATGGATTTTCTGCAGCTGTTTCAAAGTTGGGCTCTGTCCTTGAATCCTCTATTAATTACTGTGTGTGAGCCAGAGGGAGCTGTGGTAAGGGTTGGGACCCCAGCCTGCAGGGAACTTTCTGGACTCCTGCTCTTTGAATTGATATAGGCATTTGGTCTCACTACTTGACCATTCTCACCCTGTGAAACGTCCCACACTTTGAAGCAAATACAATTCACAGCACAGTACACACAAAAACCTTGGCATAAGACAGAGAAGGTTCTTCTTATTTTGTGGGCTGGTTGCTGTAGAAACACATAACAAAGGGCAGCCCTCCACTTCTGGTATAATTGTGTAGCCGCTTTTCTCTGGGCTTGACACCTGTCTTGAATAAGAGTGATTAGAGCCGCATAATGTCCCTCTCTTGGCTATTGACCATGTGGTTCACGTACAAAACTGTGTAAGTTGAAGGAAAATGTTCATGTTCATATGTACTTGTTTGCTATGACTACATTTTGAGGTTTTGTAAAACTGTTATTTTTTTTTTCACAATGTGAAACTGAAGGTCAATAAATTATTAGAGATTTTCTCTTCATTATGTGTGTGGGTCTTTATTTGAATAAGACACAATTTGAGGCATTGTAAACTTGTGCCTTTTCTCGTCTGTCCAAAGAAGGATCGTTTCAGATATTCCGAACGTGTTTTATTTCACCATTTAGTGATAGTTACAAAGGCAATTTTGCATACTAAGTAAAACTTTTGTTGACCATTAGAGTATCTCTTTAAGCAAAACAAAATCCTTCATTTATGGGTTATTCGCAGCTGGGAATATAACAAGTCACATGCCATGCGATATTAAGACAGAGTACTTTATATTAGAATGAATTTAGTTTTTTGAAATCCTCACGTGGGTTATATTTTGACAGAAAGCTGTTAGAGAAGGAGCTGGAGTTCAATCCTCTTTTCATCTGCTGACATCTGCTTTAGAAATCATTTAAAGTGGAAATATATGCACATTATTTCTGTACTGCAACAGAAAAGCACAAGTTTAACCCCTCATGGACACCTAGCTTCTTCCAAGCTGATGGCTGTCCTAGCTGGCTCTGCAAAAGACTAGTTGAAGCCTCCTGCCCCCATCTCATGATGGCTTCATGTCACACTGAGATGCTCCTTTATCGCTCGGGTTGGAACCATTATTGTTTCAGTGTGCAGAGCAAGGTTGGGCATAACCTTTTCTGGGTAGAAAATAAATATTACCTAATTGGGAACTCTAGGAGAGCTCACAAGTAGGCATAATGCAATTATAGCCTTTGCACTTTGACCAAGATGCCAGAGCAGATGCCTTGGGTTTGACAGGAGGATCATTCGGTTCTGTGCCGTGTGAAGCTGGTCTACAGCCAAGCCTTTGGGGACCAGTGTCAGCCCTCAGATTCCAAGTGCATGATGTTGAAGACCCCTGGAAACCCTGTTGATGACACCATATGGATGACACTAAATGACAGGGAAGAAGGGCAGGTTAGTTAGGAGTTGACGGATGGGATTTAGGCTCAGGAAAACGTCTTGATGTTAATCCCTAGAGGGGTTGAGAATGGTTCCTATAGAAATGATCGTGAACAGACATTTCATTCTCTAGAGTTGTTTATCATCTCAGTTGGAACATGTAGACAGATTAAAAAGATACTTCAAATTCTTAATTTTCATTCATTTGGAAATTTGATTTCATTTAGATAGATCACACCAAACAGTGGCTATGGTAATAAAAATCTGGCCACAGTAGGGAAACGGGTTGGAGGTCAGCAGTCCAGGGCCGGGACAGCACCCCGACGAGGCCATCAGGCCTCATGCTGGCAGGATGGCAGCTGCACCTAATGGCATCACATCTGCTTTCCAGGCAGCAAAAGTGGGGGCAGACAAAGGGGAAAGGGCTCAGGCCAGAGGACATTCTCCCTTTTTCTTGGAATAGTAATAGTTTACCCGAAAGGCTCACCGGGAGACTTACACTTACCTCTCAGTGGCCGGAACTGGGACACGTGAACTTCCCAAGATAAAAGAGAGCCTGGGGAGGCAGTACTTTTATCTGGCACACTGCCACCCCATAGCAATGTGATTTAATTAGTAAGGAACAAAGGGAGAGCAGACGTTGGAGGGGGAACTACACAGATTATTCTCTGTAGTAGGTAGGCTTATCTATTACAGCGATAGTTCCCAGTCTTTTTGGCACCAGGGACTGGTTTTGTGGAAGACAGCTTTTCCATGGATGGGGACTGGGCCCAGAGGCAGCAGGGATGTTTTTGGGATGAAACTGTTTCACCTCAGGTCATCAGGCATCAGATCAAGCTTGTCCAACCTGCCACCCAGGACGACTTTGAATGCAGTCCAACACAAATTAATAAACTTTCTTAAATTATTTGTGATTTGTTTTAGCTCATTAGCTATTATTAGTGTATTTTATGTGTGGCCCAAGACAATTCTTCTTCCACTGTAGCCCAGGGAAACTAAAAGATTGGACATTCCTACATTAGATTTTCATAAGGAGTACAAAACCTAGATCCCTCACATGTGCAGCTCACAATAGGGTTCGAGCTCCTGTGAGAATCTACTGCTTCCGCTTCCCCGGCTCCGCTGATCTGACAGGAGGCGGAGCTCAGGCAGCAATGCTCACTCACCCAAGGCTCGCCTCCTGCTGTGCCGCCCACTTCCTAACAGACCACGGGCATTGGTCCGTGGCCCAGGGGCTAGGGACCCCTGTACTACAGGGAATCATCAAAGAGTCAATGTAAACTATAGCCGCATTCATTAAGTGATGAGCTGAGATTGTGCTAAGGACCTGCTTTACAGTTATCTCATTTAATCCTCATGACAAATTGAGGTGAATATAGGGAGATTTCTTAACATCTCTGAGCCATAGATCCTCTGCCTGTAAAATAAGCATGACTAACATTCCTTCTAATAGAAAAATTTAATAATATAAGAAATTTAAGAGCAAGTACCAGGTTCAGTGCCTGGCACATAGTAGGTCTTCAGTAATTTTTAGTTGTCATTTTAAAACTTTATGGGGAGAGAGACACACATAAAAATCTGAGTGCTTATGCTGTGCCAGGGACTGCGTTAAGGGTTTGCATGCCTCTCACCTTGCTCATCCCTGCTGGCAACCCTGTGAGAGCAGGCGCTATTATTACTCTCAGTTTGGAGATGAAGAAACAGGTCTTGAGAGATTATATAACTTGCCCAAGGGAGTGGTGGAGGTGGAGTTCAAGGCACACTCTGACCTGCTCCTCCAGGTCCAGGAATGTAGAGGAAGGTGATTCACAGGGCTGAGCCTGACTGTGAGAAACCCAGGGCTGCCCTGCGTTCCATTATGTGGGAAACACCAACTCTGTGAGGTGGTCTGAGGAGACCTGCATCTGGTGAGCCCAGCCCTGGACATGAGGACTGAAGAAGCCAATGGAAAGAGTCGATTGAGACTCAAAATGTTCCTTGACAGCCAGTTTCAGAAGATAAGGTTGTAGAGAATTTAAAAATAAATGGGGGCTCCTGGGTGGTTGTTACACTTGATCACTCATTGAGCTGTACACGGATGCTTTTTGTGTTCTTCTGTTTGTAAAATGTTTATTGACTGAGTGATTGAATATACCCATGGATCATGGCCAGACCATGTATAAAAATAGAACTCTGACCCCCAGTCTGCAGCAACCAGCCTAGGAAACCCACACATTGTCTATAGTGATCAGCCCAGGAAGCCAGCCTGCTCTCTGTAAGTCAGACCTGTAGGAAGTTAGACCACTATCGCTGGCAACTGGTTTAGAAAGCCAGATCATAACCCCTGTATTATTTGCAGTCAGCCCCAAATGGCCAGGACTTGATTAATAACTGACTACTTCCTTGATTTTCGTCCTTGCTTCTAAGGACCAGCCAGAGAAAGCCAAACATGTACCCCTACCCAGACACCACAGGATGCCCACTTCTGGTTGGCCCACTTGCAGCTTCCCCAGGCTAACAGGCTCCAATCAAACCTGAAGACATCTCTTTCTTCCCCACACTGAAATTTTCCCTTTTCTCCGTCTTCCTTTGAGTCTCTGCCAAAATGCAAGTGACAGTGGCTGACTCCCTTGCTATATAGCAAGCTCTGAATAAACAGTCTTTGCTTGTTCACATTTGGCTGGTCATTGTTTATTTCCACAGACAAATGTTTGCTCAATAAAATAATTAAATGTTTCAATAAAAAGGCTCACACAAATGAAGTGGGGACCAACATTCTGGGTTCTAGGCAAGCTGGGTTTTCAGAAGGTTGCTGTTCTCCTCCTGACTGAGTAAATGAAATGTACACATGCGTGTAGCATGAGAAAAATGGATTTTGAGTTAATGGGCTTGAGATTAGGGTGTCTGGTTTGCAAAAGGAGAACAGTCGCTTTGTTTGGGAATATTTTGAATAAAGTGAGAACACTTAAATAAGTTTTATAGCCATATTCATGGTGCACATGAATGTACAAATAAATGCAAAAACTTAGCAGTTAATTCCTGGTCTTGCCTGTCACAAATCTTAAGTGCTTTGCCTGTCTGACACATACTCAGACTAAGCCATCTGTCCTGAATTTGAATTTAATCGTAGACAATGAATTTTAAGGCTCTGTTACATGTCAGACATTGGACAACTAGGTGCAAGACCTAACTTTCAGAGGGAAAAAAATGTACATTGAGGCATGACGATGAATTAAAAGCAATTTGACTAAGTAAATTATAAATCTACCATAATCTTGTCCAGCTCTACTTACAGCCCAGATCTCTTTGTGAGTCCTGGGGAAACCAAATGAGACAAAGTTTCTGTCTTTCTCTCTCTGGTCCTGTTTCCGTGGCAACCATAATCTTTATCTCTGCAAAGATGGGGGACGGCAGCAAGAAAAGGCAGTTGGAATTTCAGCAAAGACTCTCACTAACCCTTTTCTTGTGTTATCAGATGATTCGTTTTGTTATGAAAAGTTATTTTACACCCGCTTTTTAGATAACGTGGAGAGTGTTTATTGGATATTCTAGAAAGGCTGTGAGGGTTTTTTTGTCCATGAGATATGCTAATATTGTATCCACAAAGAAGATGAAATCAGCCCCTTGGTAGACACAAACTAGGCACCTGCAAAGTGGGAACTAAAATTTCTCTTTCTCTCTGAGGCTCTAACGAACACATATGAAAACTCTAAATTGCAAATACACCTGCCCCACTCACCCACCCACATACATTCTGGCCAAGGCATTGCTGCCAGGGGAACCATTTGCAGAGAACAAATTTTGTAATTTTGAAATAATCTCTATACTCTGAGGGGAATGAAAGGAGAAAGGAAAAGCAGAAGATAACCTTGTGGGGATGTTTCTGGTAGTGGTGGCCTCTTCACAGCCCTTTCTGGTACTTTCAGAGGGCCCACCTATTCGAGAGACAGGGGTGCCAATCAGCACCCTTTTTCAAAACGGGAATACCTCAACTGCATTTTGAGGGCTGTTAGTCATTCACACATTTATATGAATCAGGTCCATCTGAAGGCTGGGTAGGTGGCTGGGAGTGGGGCTCAGACCTAGGGGAATACCAGGAATTAGGAGGCTTGTAGGTGTGGGAGAAGAATGAGAAAGGCAAATTTTTACTTCAAAGTGTTATGTCTAGAGAGGGGAAGAAATGAATAGGCAGAGCACAGAGGATTTTTAGGGCAGTAAAACTATTCTTATGATACTATAATGAGGAATACCTTTCATTAAACATTTGTCAAAACCCGTAGAATGTGCAACACCAAGACTGAACCCTAATTAAATTGCAGACTTTGGGTGATAATGATGTGTCAGTAGGAGCCTAAGAAATGCGGGTTGTAACAAAGGTACCACTCTGGGCTGGGATGTTGATAGGAGAGGGAGGTTGTGCCTGTGTGGAGCTATGAGGTATTTGGGAACTCTGAACTTTTTGCTGAAGTTTGCTGTGAACCTAAAACTACTCTTAAAAAATAAAGCCTATAATGCTCTCCTCTCCCCTAAACACCCTACAAAAACATTGGAAACAAAAGGAGTCTTTTAGGGTTGTCAGATAAATTGTTTAATAAAGCATAGGGTGTATTTTTTTTTAATGTTATCTTGAATGAACTCCATGTACTGGAAAGAGAGAAAACTCTTTCTCTCTGCAATATTGTCAAATATACATTTGGTCCCCTTCTCCTTACATACAGCTCCTAAAACCCTTGGAATTGCCAGAGCGACAGGCATCTTTTGTATACTAATAAGAAGACCGGTGGCTGGGGGCCCCTAGGTAGCTTCAGGGTGAGAGCTGCATAGGCATGATTAGAGGACTGAGATTTTTAGTCCCTCCAATTCTGTGGGAGGCCAGGACTGAAAGTTAAGTTGATTACCAATGATTAAGGATGTAATCAATCATGCTTACGTAATGAAGCTTCCATAAAAACCCAAAAAGGGCTGGGCTTGAGAGCTTCTGGATAGCTGACCACATGGAGGTTTCTGGAGGGTGATGCATCTGGGGAGGGGATGGAAGTTCCTTGTCTCTTCCCATATATCTCACCCTATGCTTCTCTTCATCTGTATCCTTCCTAATGTACTTACAATAAACCAGTCACCATAAGTATTTCTGCATTCTGTGAGAAGCTATAAGTAACAAGTACCAAACTCAAGTAGGAAGCTGTGTAACCCTGATTTCTAGTAAGTTGGACAGCGGCGACAGGCATCTGAAGCAAGGGCAGTCTTGTGGGACTGCACACTCAGCCTTTGGGATCTGACACTATTGGTACTGACAGGAGACAGAAACACTGAGTGGAAGAGGGCAATTACCCGACAAAGGCCCCACCCTCAAGCCTGGAAACCCATGGCCCTAAATGGAAGCAGGCATTCCTCTTTTTTGCACTGAAATGTTGCCTTTTGGCCTGCCACATCCCCCTATCCTGTACCCATATAAACTCCAAACCCCAGGCTCCACAAACAGATGAGCAGATGAACAGAAGAGCAGAGGAGCAAAAGAGTGGCATAGCAGAGAAGGAGAGAAGAGAAGGAATGCCTGAACATCAAGAGGAGTTTGGCTGGGGACAGTTGGAGAGGAGATCAGCCACAGAATGGCCAGATTCCAGGGGAAGATCATCTTGCTCCTCCATCCTCTTTCCAGCTCCCCATCCATCCCACTGAGAACCACCTCCACTACTCACTAAAATCCCCTGCATTTACCATCCTTCAATTTGTCCATGTGACCGGATTCTTCCTGGATGCGGGACAAGAACCCAGCTACCAAGAGGGCACTGAGTTGGTTAACACTTAAGCTGTCTGTGGATGGCAGAACTAAAAGAGCACTGTAGCATGCCCACTAGGGCTTTGGGAGTTGCAGGCCCTCACCCCCAGATGCTACTGTGGGGCTGGAGCCCAAAAGCACTTGCCCCAGCTCCTGCACCTGCTTGTCTGCATGCTACCCCTCTCATAAGGGGTTTGAGCACTTGGCGGTGGGAACAGACGAGCCATACCCCTGTCGCACATCTTGCGGGGTGAGGGGGGCCGGGGGGAGTGGTCAGGCAACTCACCCGTCTCACTATCTCCATGCAGATAGTGTCAGATTGAATTGTATTAGTGGACATCCCACTGGTGTCTGCTGCAGAATCTGCAGAATTGCTTGGCTGATGTGTGGGAACCCCCACCCCTACTCTGCGTCTCGTGTTGAAAGTATTGAGTGACTGAGTTAGTGTGGGAAAAACCCCATTCAGTTTTTTCCTGTCTCTAACACTTTCATTCCTGCATTCCTTGTTCCAGGACCCAGAATCAGGCCAGCACCAGTGGAAGCTCAGAGAATGGAGTCCTGAAGCCTGACCCAGAACACAGCCACCAATTATAACATCACTTCCAGGAGGATATGAATCCTATATTCTCAACAACCAGCTCTCAACCACTCATAAGTTAATGCTAGTCTGTATTTTGGCAAATACTTATACATAGTTATACCACTCCCAGTATAAATACTGAATCAGAAATTTCTATTTCTGTAATATTTTACTTCTTAGAATACTTAGTGTTCAAAATTTAATTACTGCAGTATATTTTTATTTTCCTTTTCAGGTGTTTCCTTGGGGCAGAAAGTTAAATGTCCATATGACTAGAAATTTATTTCTTCATTCATTTATTTCTGGGGAAAAAACAACCATGAAAAGGGTAATACTCACTGACGGAAATGTGGAAATGTTCAAAGAGATAAACCAAACCATTTGGGAAGAACAATGGCCCTTTCAAAGAGTTCCACTAGAGCTGATTAGAGATAGCTGGAGGGAGGCAGAGCCTTCCTCTTGCATGGCAGTAGGTTGGTCTTGCTGGCCTGTGCTAGGGCAGGATTCCTGAAACTTCCTGTGAAGAGGCGGCCTTGGGACCCCTGGGGTAGAGGAGGCGTGGGGTAGGGCGCAGAGGCACGATGAGGTTGTGTAGATGCTGCTGGGTGCCCTTTGCACCCAGCAGACTGGACAGAAGGCCAGGATGAGTCTAGGCCAGTGACTGCTGGCATAAACTCTGGAATGGCACTCACAGGTTCTCCTGCTTTCCAAGAACCAGGACCAAAGGCAGAGAACCCTGGAGTCCCAAGGTCCCTGGGTGGGCACTGCTTGTGCTTGGTCATATAACATTCAGTGAGTTACAGAAGGCTGGGTGGTGAGCTGTCATTAGCAGATGTCTTCCTACCTCTGAGAACGAGGGATAGGCATTACTCCTCCCTTTGTCTCTAAGGATGCTGATATATGCTGTCTCAGAACCAGGAGGGGGAGGAGCTGCCGTGGAAGGGGCTGCTGGAATTGCACCTGGACACCAGGGGCCAGGCATTAGCCCTCCACCAGGAGCAGAAAGAAGGGGAGACAGAGAGAGGAGGCCACCTGTCCATCCTCCTCTCTCCAGGCTTAGCCTACGTACACAAACTCCTACTCACAGGTGGGCCTAGAAAGATATCAGAGTCTACAATGGGCACAGCATTAGTCTCTGTGAACTATGGTTACTGGTAGAATCTACAAGAAAAGTAAAGTAAGACAGGTAAAGGAGAGGAGCAGCTTGTGCCCAGCACAGGAGCCCCACTACCCACTACCAAATGGGAAACATCAGGGTTTAGAGAAAATGTTTTCTTGTTTGTTTGTTTGTTTTGAGACAGGGTCTCACTTTGTTTCCCAGGCTGGAGTGCAGCAGTGCGATAACGGTTCACTGCAGCCTCGATCTCCCTAGCTCAAGCAATCCTCCCACCTCAGCCTCCCTATTAGCCAGGACTATGGTAGTCACCACACCCGGCTAATTTCTGGGTGTGTGTGTGTTTTTCTTTTTTGGTAGAGATGGTGGTTTCCCTATGTTGCCCAGGCTGGTCTCAAACTCCTGGGCTCAAGCGATCCACTGCCTCAGCCCTACAGAGTGATGAGATTACAGGTGTGAACCACCACACCGTTTCGAACAATATTTTCTATCCTTTGCTTTCCTTCACTGGGGTCTGGCCTGGGTTGTGATCTGGAAGTGCTCCCTACCTTCTCCGGCTCTCCCCGCTTTATTTCTTCACTAGAGTTTCTCCCTATAAATCTCTTGCTCACTGAATCCTGCCTTTTGTCTGCTTCTTGGAGGACCCAAACTAAATCAGGAGGGTTACAACTACAGACAAGGACTGAAATCATTCCTACCTATCACTCATTTCTATGGCCCTATGATTTCCTGTGTGGGTAGGGCAGGTGTAGGGGCAGGTGAGGGAAAGACTTTAGAGGGGACGAGTTTGCCCCAGTGACCCATCTTGGGGCAGTTCACTTCCAGAGGGATTGTTTCTTCCCTTTCTTTTTTATATTTTGGGAGATGACTAAATGGTTTTGAAAACTTCTCAGCGTTTGGCATCACCTGCCTAAGCATAGTGATATGACTGCTCTGTTCACAACTACACTGCAATTTTGGACAAAATTTTCAGAGCATCTGAGCACCTAACAACGCATAAAAACTTGGTGGTAATTTCAAGATACATAACATCTGCTTATTTCATTTTGTTACAAGACACCTGGGCAAAAACTCTTCCTAACTCTGCGCCATAAATGAGCTAATATCCAATTAGAACATTCTGCTTAACAGCAGTAGCAATTATCCTGTGGCAAGCTATAAAAAAAGCCTTAAAGGTATGTCGCTTCCTCATGATAACAAAACAAAACCATTATTTTTCTTTGTAGCTCGGATGGGCCATTTGCTAATGCCTTACCAGTTCTAACAGCTTATTTTCTGAGAAGGAAATAGTCATGGTTTCTTTGAGAAAAACTAGTCCTCCTGTCTTGGGGTTTTAAATAAAAGGATTTGGGAGCCATTTAAGGTGCATTGTAAAATAATGTGGTTCTACAAATAGCATTATGGCCCCGCACTTTCCAATCATTTTAAAAGCATGCCTATTATATCTCTTCAAGATTTTCTAGTGGAGACCTTTGAGCATTGTTATGAAATAGATGCCAAGGACACTGAGTTCCACTGCGATTTCTCCTCTCATTTTTTTTTTTTTTTGAAACTGCTAGAATGTAATTCAGGAAAAAAATAGGTTGATTGAATACATCTGCAAGGACCCTGTGGCTTTGGAAGCAGGAGAAGCCCACCCTGGTCACTTTCAGTTTATTATATATCCTGATCCCTCTTCGGCACGTGTCTTTCTTCAGGTCAGTTTTCTGTTTCTTCTGTATAGTTTTGGAAGATGCCTAAAGAATAATGCCTTGGAAAAGACCACAAGTTGACATCATTATTGTAAGGTATATGGGTGTACTTTGGTCAAGAGTTAGGCTGCCGCGGACATCCAGGCCTGCCTGAGTCAGTTGGATTGTTGTGCAGGCGCACACCTCCACTTGTTCTATAACCTGTTTGTGTAAGCTCCTTCTTGGCTCAGAATTTACTTACTATGGTCTGCAAAAGGTATAACTGCCCTGCTGACACTGTACGGGCACTCTTGGGCTCAGCTTGACGTGGCTTGGGGGTGCACTGGTGCCCAGAGAAAGAGAACCAGAGCTATCTGTCTTGCAGATGGACAAACGGGAGCCAGTGCACAGCACCGCTCACTACTCGACATGGCTTGCACTGGTGGCCAAAGGGAAAGAGTTAAGCTGTTGACCCTGAAGGCAAGGGGACAGCCTGCCGTGCAGCTGTGTGTGGGAGCAGCCGAGCTGCAGAGCCGGCTGCGGAGAGGAGCTGCAGAGCCGGAGCAGACAGCCGAGATAAAGGCAGACGGTGCAATAGAGCTGCCGATGAGAGAGCTGTCGAATAAAACTACATTTCACCTGCTTAGAGCCCCCCGAGTGTTCTTTCAGCTATTCGCCCATCCATCCACTGCCCTCGGACCTCAGTATGGGCCCGAACCTGACCCTGGACCTGACAGTTGGCATAGTTGTGGACCTCACAACTATCTTGATGCCATCTGCCAGGACCTGAGAAGAGTTTGGGCCCCTTAGTGGGGCAAGCATTGCAGGCTGTAATCCTCATCTAGCACCCCTTGGCCAAACTCTAAGAGTGTAGGAAACGACTGATAGTAGTCTGAATGGGTAGAATCCTGTCTGTAGCAACTTAGCTTTCTGTGTTCCAAGGAGGTTTTCTCTGAACCCTCTCTCTACCCGGAAGACAAAGCTCTCACACCAGCATGGGATCAGAACTGGTTACCAGTCTGGGGTTTACAGCTGATCTTGAATCCTGATTCTCAGCCTATGCTTAATTTTCTGTGGTGACAATTAAAGCTCATTAAAAAGCTGACACATTGTTTCCACTTGTCTCTGTGATTTAATTAAAAGTCTTAAGGAAGGAGGAGCAGAAACCGTATTAGTCACAGAAAAAAAAAGTCTGGGGCCTCCCTTTTTATCTCATGAAGTTATTTATAATTTGAGAGTTATTCAGCGACTTCCACGAAGAGCCCCTTCTGTTGAAATGTTAAAAGAAGATGAAGTTAAACCTAATCAGTATGTTGTCCTTCATCCAGAGGAAATATTGACGAGCTAAAATAGAATCACTGACAGCCACCTGCCTTCTTGTAAATTCATCTTAGAATTTAAACTGAAGGAGAAATGACGGATAATGAAGAACAAGTTTTTTCAATGCAGAAAAAGTTGACTGGAGACTTTATGCTTCAGCCTGATAAATATAATTTCAATCTTCTTTTTACCCAAATTAAAATATCTAAGTAACTCGGGCTGTTGCTTTTCTAGTGTGGTGCATACAACTGTATTGATTTAAACAGTAATAAGTACTCAACTTGCTATTTAACCTGATTGTCATAGTTCCTGGTAGGAATATCTTCCAGGGAATTAGAAGAAATAGTTTTGGAGGTGAGGTTTGGGTCTTTATGTCCCACCTATTTTGGGATGGTGCCCAAAAATGCACCAAGAGCCCAACTGAAAAATAATGACATACTAGCTTGCTATTGGAAGGTAATTTTTAAAATAATGCAGTTTTGAAAAATTAAGAATCAAGGTAAATCCTTGGCTAAGTCTTTATAACTAATAAATTTTTGAAAGACTGTATACTCCTGAGAAGTACTAGATGTATTTAACTGCTTGAAAATATTAATTAGCTCGTTGCTATAGGAAACACCCTGTTCCATTGAAGGCCATGGGTCAGCAACAAATAGCAGGCTAATGGGGCCAGACCAGATTGGTGACCTGTTTAACCAGTGGTTCTCAATATCTGAAGGTGCTCAACCTTTCATCTCTATTAGACTCACCCAAAGGACTTTGACGACTAATGGCCGAGCGCCGTGTCTCACGCAATTACATAAACCTAGCATTTTGGGAGGCTGAGGTAGGTGGATTGCCTGAGCTCAGGAGTTTGAGACCAGCCTGGGCAACGTGGTGAAACCCCGTCTCTACTAAAATACAAAAAAAAAAAAAAAAATTAGCCAGGCCTGGTGGCGTTCCTGTAGTCCCAGTTACTCAGGAGGCTGAGGCACGAGAATGGTTGAACCCAGGAAGCGGAGGTTGCTGATCTTGCCGAGCTGAGATTGCACCACTGCACTGCAGGCTGGGGGAACAGAGCGTACTTGTACTTCACTTCTAACTTCCTTCTTTGGTTCCCTTACCAGTTTAGACCAGGCACTCCAAGCATGTTTGAATGGATGGAATCAGTAGTGTATTCTCAGTGGCTTGGCGAGGGACAGGATTTCTCAATCTTCCATAGCATTATTTTACAGAAGTGGTCTGTTGGCAAACAGCTCAGACTAGCCAACCACTTTTTTTGACAGTGTCTTGATCTGTCAACCAGGCTGGAGTGCAGTGGCATGGTCATAGCTCATTGCAGCCTCAAATTCCTAGGCTCAGGTGATCCTCCCACCTCAGCCTCCCAAGTAGCTCAGATTACAGGTGTCCACCACCATGCCTGGCTAATTAAAAACACTATTTTAGAAACAGGGTCTCATTTTGTTGCCCAAGCTGGTTTTGAACTCCTGGCCTCAAGCAATCCTCCTGCCTTGGCCTCCCAAAGTGATGGGATTATAGGTGTAAGCCACCACGCCCAGCCTTTCAAACCACCTTTCTTATTATCTTTGTAATGCATTTGATATTCCCATTGTGATTTGTAGACTTGGCATGGCTGAACTTCTCACAGTGATGTGCCAGGATCTACAGTAATCAACACTGCCTTGGGATGTAAGAGCTGATGCATTGAGCAGTAGAGCAGGTGCGTGACAGGATATTACGCTAATTATATGTGGGGGAGAAGGTGACCTGTTTATCTCAGGAAGAAAATGAACATGCAAAGCATTTACTCAGGTTGACTGGGGTACGTTACACAGCTTTCCTGTCTTTAGAAACAACAGTAATATATTTATAAAAGCTCTCTCTGAAGTACAAATGACATGATGAAGTAGTAAATGTGCCATTTATTATTAACTTGATTTTTAGCCTTGAACTGAGTGTGGAATAGAATTGTACATATTTGTGTATTAATGAAATGAAAGTTCAGTGAATGAGAGCATTTCTTTCTTAAACCAATATCCTCTTTCTGGGGAATTAGTGCTTTTTAAAAAAATGTTGAGACAGGCACCACATCATGAAAGTAAGGCAAATAGTATCACGGCAGCAGTAGGAACACCTAGTCTAACCTTATTTTCCTAACTTGCAATTACATAAACCTATGTCATTGGAAGCAGAATGCATTCGGTTACGTAGTGTCTTTAATCTGGAATATCTCTGTAGTTGAAAAACATTATTGCTTTAATCATCCCCACACCCCTACGAAGAATTAAAGGTGGGAACTCTGACCAGCATCTCAGTATTACAGGTAAAGGAATTAAGAAAGAGACGCTGAGTGACTGAACAGCCTCTGCAATACCTGGACAGCCTGGGGGCAGCAGGCTAGCGCTGAGGAGGTGGGGCCAAGCTTTCAGACTCTGATCGGTGTTGAACGTCAGATGACCAAGGAAGTTGATGACCTAGTGGCACACTGAAGACTTAGATGAACAATTGATTTGATAGGAGTGACAGTACCAGGTAAATAGCCCTCGTTCTGCTTGATCAAGTATAAAAGAACACTTTTCTGGCACGAGAGGGAACTAAGTGCTTTCAAGGGGTTTTGCATCCTGAAATGCAGCCTGGTCAGAAAGTAAGAACTTAGTATTAATTGGTCTCACTTTTGGATTCTCCTCCCCTACTGTCCCTTAGGCCAGCAAGCACTCGCTCACACACAGACACACAGAACATACATATACACACATACCACACACACACTCAAACACATGCACACATGCTCCTCAGCTGCACTCTGGCTCTGTGAATCTTTTTTAGCTGATGGTTCAAAGAGAATTACAACATTGGGATATTAAGAACAAAATTAAAACTCTATGTCATCTAAAACATTTCACAGAGCAGGCTAGGCACGGTAGCTCACGCCTGTAATCCCAGCACTTTGGGAGGCCGAGGCGGTTTGAGAGCAGACTGACCAACACGGAGCAACCCCATCTCTACTAAAAATGCAAAAATCAGCCGGGCATGGTGGTGCATGCCTGTAAATCACACCAGCTACTCGAGAGATTGAGGCAGGAGAATAGCTTGAATCCGGGAGGTGGAGGTTGCGGTGAGCCGAGATTGCGCCACTGCACTCCAGCCTGGGCAACAAGAGCGAAACTCCGTCTCAAAAAAAAAGAAAAGAAAAGAAAAAGAAACAAATTTCAAAGAGCAAAGTGCCTGATGTTATTGAGCCAATTTGTTATCTTCTTGGATACCTAGTGTCTCTCAGAGAGAGCTAAATATGCCCATGGCCACTTTGCTGTGAGGCCTGAGTAATGTAGTCTGTGGTATAGACACACTGCTCTGCTGGCACACACGCCTTGGGCTTTGAGCTGCATTACAAATAGCAATTACTCCCCCAGGGATACATCGAATGGTGGGTGGATAATCTAGAAAGAAAAGCGCTGATGTGCAATGATGCTGTACAGGACCACTTATTCTATTCAAGTGGGCGCAAAACAGTTACATAAAGTATTATTTTGAGTCTTGGTTAATTTCAGGATCTAGAAAAAGCAGTGTTCCTACCCAAAAGGGGAAGATCTTAAGGTCGAGGGACCCTGAAGATATCACCTAGTGCAGTGGTTCTCAGCCCCACGAAATCTGGTGCCTCTCATTTATTGCAAATATTTTTTCATTTCCCCCTTTACTATCCCAAATTAAAATTGCTATATAATGAAATGCCCAATGTCCAAAATCGATTATAATGCTTTCACTGTGCCACAGGTCAGGTTCCCCAGGAAAAAGAACTTGAGACTGCGTTTGGGGACATACTCTTGGAATCAACACTTGTGGGAGGGAGATGGAAGCAGGGTTGGGCAGAGGGAAAAGTTGGGTCAAGCTACCATGCAGTTCCACAAATTACCCAGCAGATCCCACAGGGAGATCTGGAGCAGAGTGATCTTGTAGAATTGTGCCTAACTGGGGCCTTATTATTCCCCAGGGACCAGTAAGTGGATGAGGGCTCCTCCTACGGAGGAGTCATGGGGCAGGACCTTGGAAGAGGCAGCCCTTTTAAGATAGGAGCAATTGTGGGGAGGTGGTGGTGACCCTAAGCCCTGGCTGCTCATGGTCAATACTCTAGGCTGCTGGGGAGGTCCTGAAGTGGGGATCTCAGTGGGGCCTGCAGGGTCCAGCACAAACTAATAGAAAGGAAAAATAAAAGGAAAGTAATTTATAATAAAAGTGTGCATATTTTTGGCATGGCCAAACTAAAAGATAGTTCTAAGTCCGATACAACTATTTGTAATGAATGAGTTTGAACTTCAGAGAAATAAGACAATACTCAACTGAATATTTTCAACACTTTTTCTTTATACTTGACGTTTTGAAATAAAGGCAAGGTAAGTACATTTGTATCGATACACAAAATGTGACAGTTACCTATGCAGACCCATGCATGCCTTGTTCTCAGAGATTTACGGAAAGGCTGGTCAATTTCAAACAAAACGAAGTATTTACACACAATGGTTGCATTCTTGAAAATGTCAATGTGTATTAAAACTGTGGCCGGGCGCGGTGGCTCAAGCCTGTAATCCCAGCACTTTGAGAGGCCGAGACGGGCGGATCACGAGGTCAGGAGATCGAGACCATCCTGGCGAACACGGTGAAACCCCGTCTCTACTAAAAAATACAAAAAACTAGCCGGGCGAGGTGGCGGGCACCTGTGGTCCCAGTTACTCGGGAGGCTGAGGCAGGAGAATGGCGTAAGCCCAGGAGGCGGAGCTTGCAGTGAGCCGAGATCGCGCCAGTGCACTCCAGCCTGGGCGACACAGCGAGACTCCATCTCAAAAAAAAAAACAAAAAAACAAAAAACAAAAAAAACCTTGCATGTATATGTTAAATGGAGTTAGATATTAGGCTCAGATAATTATATCATGTGGTTTTTCACTTGCATGATTGGACATTTTAAATTTGGGCAGAAGTTAGGGAAATTTGTCATGGGGACCATATCCCACGCATTGCAGGGTGTTTACTGCCTCTGGCCCCACCCGCTAAACGCTAGTGGTGCCTCCCCATCAGTGTGAAAATCAAATACTCCCGCAGATTTCCATACAGTTCCAGGGGTATACCCCTTCATTTGAGAACTGAGTTAGTCAATCCTCTGCTTCTCACGAATTTTTAAAGCAAAGTTTTTTAGGCAACCTGCATAGGTCCCCATTTCAACAAAGTGGTCCAAAGTAAGGAGGCTACACAACAGCCACATGACCACATAGTGGAGACCAAAGTCACACCTGGGTTCCTGCAGTCTTGAGTGTTGGCTTCTCTGGCCCTCCCATAAGTCCTGGGTTCGTAGCTCTCAAGTGTTTGAGCCCCAACTACGTTATCAAATTCACAGTCGGATTCATCAATGACTGACTCACTCACTGACTAACATTTGGGAAGGGCTGTGTGCATCTTCAGATCCTTTACTTGGTAGGGTTTTTCTTGTCCACTATGTCTGCCCTCTTGCTTCTTGCTGTGACAAAGCTTATTCAGCTTACCCTTGCTGAGAATTTGCATTTAGAAGAGATGGATGTATTTTATCTGTGCACCTGAATAACATACAGACAGATGAGTCACACATGGTCAAATTTCAGGAGAAGACAGAGGACTCCTGGGGGAAATAAATCTATCATACCTGTGTAAATATAAGCAGGGAAAATGGTTTCTTGTGAGCTTGATTTGAACCACATTAGTCGGGCGAATTCCATATATTCTTTCCCCCCACCCCAATCTCTGTTGGCTCCAGCAAATACAGCAGATGTAACCCACCTGACAGGAATGATGAGGAATGTCAGACTGAGAACCAAGGAAACAAATTAGAGAAGGGGAAGGATTTCTAAACTGATTTGAAATACAAGACAATAGCAATGCCAATTCAAAAATTGACAAAGAGAACCTCTAATGTGAATGATTTTTATACAGAATGCTTTATGCTAATTCAGAGGTTAGGATTTCATCTTAAAGTGCTTATGCAGGCAAAACTGACACCAGTGATGGTTCAGACTGCATAAGGGATTTCAAGACTCTGGAAATGACTGCCTGAGCCTTGGAGTCATTTGCATTCAGAAGAGTCACTGAAGATGGATGTGCTTTATCTCTGCACCTGAATAACATACAGACAAGTGTTAGTCTTTGTTTATGAATATTTTCCATTACCCTTCATTTTCCAACATATGGCAAACATTTCTTATTGTTTTGCTCCATCCCCTCTTCAACACGCTGCCAGAAACAGCTGGCACATATCTTTTAATGTTTTTACTGATGACTTTTCTGATGCACTGGGTTTCTTCTTGTGATTAGAGTGAAAAAATTATTGATCTACCAAAGACATGAGTTTATGGTTGCTGAGATGCCCGAGTGTATTTTAAATGAATAATCAATCACATTGCTGATTTCACCTCAGAAAATGGGCATCTTAGGAATTTTCATAATTAATATTGACATAAGCACCATTCTATACTCAAAGGATCGCCACATGATAATGTTCTAAATGGTGGTATTATAACGTTGTAGACTTCACTTATCCATATTTCATCAGAAAATGTGGTGCTCCAAATCGTGGGTACACAGGTCATTTAACAAAACCTTGTTAAATCTGATATAGTGAAGCCTTACTAATAAAGGAGTGAAGGACATGCCATCCCAAAATACGCTGCATTGTTATATTCATTATTTTGAGTTGAAAATATTGGGGAAATGATAGTTTCAGAAAGGGCTGCCTGACCTGTCTGTTCTTGCTTGCAGCCAGCCGTAAAGATTACTCCAGGAGAGAGGCCTTTCCTGTACCAGAGCAAGAAAATAAGCCTTATCACCGGAAGACTGGGAGTTAGGGCTGCAATGGACCCGAATAAATAAACTTCCCAAAGTAACCCTGATCATCTACTGCTTTTATACTCCCCCAGATATCTCCTAGGGACTCCCCTAGAATTTATGTCCCTGGCCAGTTCCCCTTTGTCCTGTCATTTCTTCACAAATTTATTGTTCTTTGTCTAAAAAGTATAAAAGCATCGTGCTTTGGCCATTTCTCTGGACTTCACTCTTAAAGTGGAGACCCCAGGTACATGTAAAACTAATGAAACTCGGGCTGGTTGTGGCTGGGTCATGCCTGTAATCCCAGCTACTTGCAAGGCCAAGACAGGAGGATTGTTTGATTGCAGGAGTTTGAGACCAGCCTGGGCAATATAGTGAGACCCTAAAAACAAAAACAGACAAGCAAAAAGCCCCTGCAAAGCAGAAACGTATCTGCTTTTCTCTTGCTAATCTGCCTTATGTCAGTTTGGTTTCTAGACACAGTCAAAGGGTTCACATGAGAGCTAAGAGGGAGTGGGGGCGATGGATGTGGAGGTGGTCTCTCTCTCTCTCCTACACTAATTTCAGTTTAATTTTGATTTTACACAACTTTTCTGAGGTTTTGGAAAATAAAAGCAAATCTGAGTAAGGACTCAAGATTTTCAAGGATTTTTCAAGTGCACATTGAAGAAGCAGGGCCATCACATTTGGTGGTACAGGTTATGCATGACACACTTGCTGATGTGACGGAGGGGTCCACTGAAACCAACATATGCAGATGAACCTGGACTCCCTGGAAGTCAGCACCTTCAAATGTCTTATATTCGTATTCTAAAACCTCCTACCGGCCGGGTGCGGTGGCTCACACCTGTAATCCCAGCACTTTGGGAGGCTGGGGCGGGTGGATCACCTGAGGTCAGGAGTTCAAGACCAGCCTGACCAACATGGTGAAACCCGGTCTGCACTAAAAATACAAAATTAGCCAGGCATGGTGGCTCATGCCTGCAATCCCAGCTACTCAGGAGGCTGAGGGAGAAGAACCGCTTGCACCAGGAAGGCGGAGGTTGCAGACAGTGCCATTGCACTCCAGCCTGGGCAACGAGAGTGAAACTCTGTCTCAATAAATAAATAAATAAATAAAACCTCCTCCTTACCTCTGTTAGATTCTCAGGAATATGTACTAATATGTACATATGTACTAATATGGACAGATACATTGTGGCAATTCTCTAGTACTTCACATGAGAGAAACGTTACTATTGGAATCCTCCCAAAGTAGGTTAAATCGAAATAAATGAATAAAAATCATAGTCAACCAGAGTAATATTTGGAATAAAAGTAAAGGAGACTCAGAAACTAATTTTGAAGGTAATTGCAAATGAGGACTCTAAGAAAATGTTTTCAGTGAAATCAATGTACAACCTTCCAAGTGGTTATTTAAAAAAAAAAAAAAACTCACATGCCTGCTTTTTTTTTTTCCTTTGAGATGGAGTTTTGTTCTTGTTGCCCAGGTTGGAGTGCAATGACGCGTATCAGCTCATTGGAACCTCTGCCTCCCGGGTTCAAGAGATTCTCTTGCCTCAGCCTCCCAAGTAGCTGGGGTTACGGGCATGTGCCACCATGCCCAGCTAATTTTTTTGTATTTTTAGTAGAGACGGGGTTTCATCATGTTGGTCAGGCTGGTGTTGAACTTCTAATGACCTCAGGTGATCCACCCGCCTTGGCCTCCCAAAGGGCTGGGATTACAAGTTTAAGCCACCACGCCCGGACCCATGCCTGCTTTTTTTTTTTTTTTTTTTTAAATAAAATGTTCTCATTACTTAATATTTTTATTTTTAATTTTCTATGCTTCTATGGACAAGAATATTTGACATCTATATGTATAATTGACACCTATAACTTAGTCAAATACTTTCTTGGGCTGGTGACTAAACCAAAGAGAATAAATTCAATTTTATCTCTTCTTTTTGCCTCTGCTTGCACATTGTGTATGCACGTATGTGCACATAGGTACACACACACACACACACACATATATATACACACACACACGTATGTCTCCTTTACATACATGTGTATGAATAGGAGTATATAAACAAAGGTATATACATGTGTATTATGATTGTATATGTATTTTTATATACACCATCATGCATCACTTAACAATGGAAATACTTTCTGAGAAATGTGTTGTTGGGCGATTTTGTCATTGTGCAAACATCATAGAGAGTATTTGCACAAACCTGAATGGTATACCCTATTACATACCTAGGGTGTATGGTATAGCCTATTGCTCCTAGGCTACAAGTCTGTATAGGATGTTACTGCAGGCAAAATTGTAACACAATTTGTGTATCTAAACATAAAAAAGGTATAGTAAAAATACGGTATTACAATCTTATACGACCAACATTGTATAGGCAGTCTGTTGCTGACTGAAACATCAATCTGCAGTGTATGACTGTACATAAAACACATACATATAGAAAAGAAAGGAGGCAAGCTATAAGAACATAAGGAAGAAAAGACTGTATGTCCAGTAAAAGGGTACATTGTGGTCAGTTTTAGAGTGGTTGAGTTAATTTGAGATAAAAATGAGTTATATTTAAATAAGTACCTCAAATGAAAGTTGTATTATTTGTGTTATGGTCACAGGTCAGAAGTAACATAAATGGTTCTATATGTTAAAACATTTTAAAGCAAAAACTGAGTTTCTTTTTTTCTTTTTCTTTTTTAGATAGAGTTTCGCTCTCGTCACCCATGCTGGAGTGCAATGGCACAATTTCAGCTCACTGCAAGCTCTGCCTCCTAGTTTCTAGTAATTCTCCTGCCTCAGCCTCCCAAGTAGGTGGTAATACAGGTGTGCGCCACCACACCCGGCTAATTTTTATATTGTTAATAGAAACAGGGTTTTGCTATGTAGGCCAGGTTGTCTCAAACTTGTGACCTCGGATGATTTACCCTCCTCAGCCTCCCAAAGTGCTGGGATTACAGGTGTGAGCCACTGCGCCTGGCTGAAAATTTTTTTTAAATGATAAAAGTGGGCTCATTGAAAATAAAAAGGAACATGAAATATTAAAGAGAAAATCAATCTAATAAAACGTGAAAATTGTCAGTTTCACAGAAATGCAAATTAAAATACTATCCTTTCTTGTTTTTTATTTTTGAAACGTTTTCTTTTTTTTTCTTTCTTTTTTCTTTTTTTTTTTTTTGAGATGGGGTTTTGCTCTTGTTGCCCAGGCTGGAATGCAATGGTGCAGTCTTGGCTCATTGCAACATCCACCTCCCTGGTTCAAGCGATTCTTCTGCCTCAGCCTCCTGAGTAGCTGGGATTACAGGTGTCCGCCACCACACCTGGATTTTTTTTTGTATTTTTAGTAGAGAGGGGGTCTCACCATGTTGGCCATGCTGGTCTCAAACTTCTGACCTCCGCCTGCCTCAGCCTCCCAAAGTGTTGGCGTTACAAGTGTGAGCCATTGTGCCCAGCACTATTTTGTTTTTAATTGACACATTATAATTGTACATATTTATGGGGTACATTGTGGTATTTTGATGCACTGTTATGATGCTCACTCAGGGTAATTAGCATATCCATTAGTCTCAAAAGCTTGTTATTTCTTTCTGGTGGGAACATTCAAAATCCTCTCTTCTAGGTATTTTGAAAATATGCAATACATTATTATTTACTTTAGTCACCCTACTGTGCAATATCACACCAGAACTTATTTCTCATATCTAACTGTAACTTTGTACCTCTTCACTATCCTCTCCTCATCTCCCTTCTTTTCTCTCCCCAACCTCTGGTAACCACTATTCTACTCATTACTTTTTCTTTTTCTTTTTTTTTTTGAGACAGAGTCTCTGTCATCCAGGCTGGAGTGCAATGGTGCGATCTCGTCTCACTGTAATTCCATCTCTTGGGTTCAAATTATTCTCCTGCCTCAGCTTCCCCAGTACCTGGGATTACAGGTGCCTGCCGCCATGCCTGGCTGATTTTTGTATTTTTAGTAGAGACAGGGTTTCACCATGTTTGCCCAGGCTGGTCTGGAGCTCTTGACCTCAGGTGATCCACCTGCCTCGGCCTCCCAAAGTGCTGGGATTACATGCATGAGCCACCATGCCCAGCCTGTACTCCCTACGTCTATGAGATCAACTTTTTAAGATTCCACATAAGTGAAATCGTGTGGTATTTGTTCTGTGCTTGGCTTATTTTACTTAACTTAATGTCTTCTACATTTATGCATGTTGTCTCAAATAAAGGATTTCATTTTCTTACAGCTGAATAGTATTCTGTTGTACATATATACCACAATTTTTTAACACATTCATCCACTGAAGGACACTTAGGTTGATTCCATATCTTGGCTATTGTGATTAGTGGTGCAATAAACATGGGAATGCAGATACCTCTTCCACACACTGATTTCCTTTCCTTTGGATATATAGCCAGTGGTGGGATTCTTGGTTCATATGATAGTTTTATTTTTAATTTATTGAGGAACTCCATACTGTTGTCTGTAATGGCTATACAAATTTACATTCCCACCACAGTGTACGAGTTCCCGTTTATCCACATCCTCGTGACATTTGTTTATTTTTTGTCTTTTTGATAGTAGCCATTCTAACTGGGGTGAGATGTGGTTTTGGTTTACATTTCCCCGATGCTTAGTGATATTGAGTACTTTTTCATAACCTGTTCACCATTTGTATAACTTCTTTTGAGAAATGTCAGTCTTTTGTCCATTTTAAAATCAGATCTTTTTTTTCGCTATTGAGTTGTTTGAATTTCTTACGTATTCTGGATAGCAATCCCTTGTTAGGTGCATAGTTTGTGAATATTTTCTCCCATTCTGTTGGTTGCCTCTCCACTCTATGGCTTGTTTCGTTTGCTGTGCAGACGTTTTTCGGTTTGATGTAATCCTGTTTGTCTATTTCACTTTTGTCGCCTGTGCTTTTGAGGTCTGATTAAAAAAATTATTGCCCAGACCAACATCACGAAGTATTTCCCCTATGTTTTCTTTTAGGTAGTTTCATAGTTTGGGGTCTTATTTTAAGTCTTTAATCTGTTTTGATTTGATTTTTGTAAGTGGTTAGAAATTGGGGTCTAGTTTGATTCTGCATGTGGATATCCAGTTTTCCCAGTACCATTTATTGAAGACACTTCCTTTCCTCAGTGTGTTTTCTTGGTGCCTTTGTGAAAACTCAGATAGCTTTAAATGAATGGATTGATATCTGGGTCCTCTATTCTGTTGCATTGGTCTGTGTCTGTTTTTCTGCCAATATCCTGCTGTTTTGCCTACTACTGTTTTGTAGTATATTTTAAAGTCAGTTCGTGTTTCACCTTCAACTATGTTATTTTGCTCAAGAATGCTTTGGCCGTTTGGGATATTTTGTGGTTCTATACAAATTTTAGGATTGTTTTTTCTATTTCAGTGAAAAATGTCATTGGCGTTTTGATAGAGATTGCATTAAGTAGGTAGACAGTTTTGGGTAGTTTGGACATTTTAACATTAATTCTTCTAATCCATGAACTCAGGATATCTTTCCATTTATTAGTGTCCTGTTCAATTTTTTTAAAATCAGTGTTTTATAGTTTTCATTGTAGAAAAATTAGACAACTTTCTTGGTTAAATTTATTCCTATGCATTTTATTATTTTTGTAGCTATTATAAATGGGATTGCTTTCTTGATTTTTTTTACAGATAGTTCGCTGTTGGCATATTAAAATGCTACTAATTTTCCCCTGTTCTCCTTGCTTCTTAACAGATGCCACAGAATTTTAACATAAACACAATATTTACAAAAGCTATGTCACAATGGGGAAAATGTTTATGATGGGATGTTAAATACAAATAAAATAGTACTGGGAGTTACATGTCTAGTGTTATCCTGCAACTTTACTGAATTCATTTACTGGTTCTAACAGGCTTTTGGTGGAGTTTTCAGGGTTTTCTATATATAAAATCATGTTGCCTGCAAACAGGAATAATTTGACTTCCTCCTTTTCAATTTGGATGCCCCTTATTTTTTTCTCTTGCCTAATTTCTCTGGCTAAGACTTCTAGTACTGTGTTAAATAGAAGTGGGGGAAGTGGACATCTGTGTCTTGCTCCTGATCTTTGAGGAAAAGCTTTCAACTTTTCTTTACTCAGTATGATGTTAGCTATGGGTTTGTTGCATATGTGTTTATTGTGTTGAGATTATGTTCCTTCTACACATATTTAGGGTTTTTATCATGAACGGTTGTTGAATTTTATTAAACACTTTTTCTGTATTTATTGAGATAATCATATGTGGTTTATCCCTCATTCTGAATGTGATGTATCAGGTTATTGACTTATGTTGAACCACGCTTGTATCCCTGGGATGAATCCCACTTTATCGTGGTGAATTATCTTTTTAACATGCTGTTGGATTTGGTTTGCTATTATTTTGTGGAGGATTTTTGCATCTATGTCCATCAGGGATATTGGCCTACAGTTTTCTTTTTGTGTGTGTGTACTTGTCTGCTTTTGGTATCAGGGTAATGTTGGCCTTGTAAGGTACAAACTAAGACAAAATACCATCTTCCTTTTTTTTTGTCCAAGAAATTAGTAAAAGTTGCCCTTAGTAAATGTTGAGAGAGCGAGAGAGCGAGAGAGAGAGAGAGAGAGCTGACAAGGGTGGGTGCTTTCATACATTGTCAAGGGGAGTATAAATTGATATTCTGTTTGAAAATACAATTTGAACTATATACATTTTAGGAATCTTTAAAAGTTTTATGCGTTTGACCGAATTACGCAACATCTAAGAGTCCTTACTATGAAAGTAATCCCACTGATTAAAAAAACTTCTAGTTAAGGCCGGGCATGGTGGCTCATGCCTGTAATCCTAGCACCTGGGGAGGCCAAGGCAAGTGAATCACCTGAGTATGGGGGTTTGAGACCAGCCTGGTCATGATGGTGAAACCCCGTCTCTACTAAAAATAAAGAAACTAGCTGGCTGTGATGGTGTGTGCCTGTAGTTCCAGTTGCTTGAGAGGCTGAGGCAGGAGAATTGCTTGAACCCGGAGGTGGAGGTTGCAGTGAGCCAAGATGGCACCACTGTACTCCAGCCTGGGTGACAGAGTGAGACTCTGTCTCAAAAAGCAAAACCAAACCAAACCAAGCCAAACCAAACCAAAACAAAACAAATTTCTAGTTAAAAGGAATGTTAATGGGAGTCCTAAATGTCCCACCACAGAAGACTGGTGAGGCAAACAATGACATATTCACTTCATGAAATATTGTACAATTATTTAACATAATGTTTACAAAAGGTATGTCACAATGGGCAAAATGTTTATGATGGCAAGTTAAGTAAAAATAAAATGTCACTCAGTTGTATGTGGAGTGTTAAATCAGTCATATTAAAAGGAAGAAAAAGTAAAACCCAAAAATAATGTGTAAAAAAGTTGAAAAGAATTGTATCCAACAGGCTATGATTTTATTTGGATAATGATGTACTTCTTTTTTTCTTACTTTTCTAACTTTCTTTATAAAACAAAACCTACTTCTAAAATCATAATTCATTTATTAGTTCTAACAGGCTTTTGGTGGAGTCTTCAGGCTTTTCTACATATGAAGTCATGTTGCCTGCAAACAGGAATGATTCGACTTCCTCCTTTTCAATTTGGATGCCCCTTATTTTTTCTCTTGCCTAATGTCTCTGGCTAAGACTTCTAGTACTGTGTTAAATAGAAGTGGTAAAAGTGGACATCCGTGTCTTGCTCCTGATCTTTGAGGCAAAGCTTTCAACTTTTCTTTACTCAGTACGATGTTAGCTATGGGTCTGTCGCATATGTGTTTATTGTGTTGAGATTATGTTCCTTCTACACATATTTAGGGTTTTTATCATGAAGGGATGTTGAATTTTATTAAACATTTTTTTCTGCATTTATTGAGATAATCATATGGGTTTAAAACCTACCCAATAATAAGTAGGCTAAGATAAGTGAATGGTGAAGCTCCTATTCTGGTGTCAGATGAAAAATCCTACCTTTAAGGGAAATGGGTGAATTTTCCAAAAACTTTCAACATTGACATGGTTTAAGCTGAGACATTACAATTAAATATGAGGTGTAAAATGGACAATTATCTAGTTGTGTTTGTCACTTTGTATCCTTTTTGGTGGCCTGAGATGGTTCTGTTTACCAACCACCAGTGAGCCGCCATTTATCCCATGTTGTGTGAGTAAGCCAGACTCCTGGATACCTGCAGAGACTGGATTCTTAAGTCACTCCTGGACCATTCTGAGAATTAATTTCTAGAAACTCATTATTGCCTGTCTTCCTAAGGGCCCAATTTCATCAAATCTGTTATTTCCTGTTCTCTTAAAATTATGCCTACAGCTATCAGTAACATCAGAAGTTACAGCTAGAAAAATTAAAGAGATCTTAGCTACAATGAGCAAACTAGTCTGAGGATCTTCAAGGATGAGAAGAGAAAGGCATTACCAGACAATAGTTTTGGAAACTCCTTTTGCATTGCTTGGTTGGAGAAAGGCCTGGCTTTGCCCTTCTCCCCTTCTCCTGGCTGGTGCCTACTCATCCTTAGGTCAAATTATGCATTGTCACTTTCTCATTGATGTTTTCCTTGACTCCCAAACTAGGATAGACCTTTACACTTTTCACAGCACCCTGTCCTTCTTCTTCCTAGGACTTGTAATTAGTACTTATTTTATTTATTTATTCAGACAGGCTCTTGCTCTGGTGCCCAGGCTGGAGTGCAGTGGCTCAATCATGGCTCAGTGTACCCTTGACCTCCCAGACTCAAGGGGTCCTCCCACTTCCGCCTCTGGAGTAGCTGGGACCACAGGCATGTGCCACCATACCCAGCCCAATATTTACTTTTAAACCTTTCTCCCTGCTGGACTCTGAGCTCAAAGAGAGCAGAGATCTTAATCTAGCTTTTTAAAAATCATGTCCCCAGTACCAAGAACAGGAGCCTGGTATGCCCTAGGTGCTGAACAAATATTTGTTTAATGAATGAGTTTTCCGGTGTGATCTGCTAAGTCTACTAAAGAATTACTCAGATCTACCAAAGAACTCTTGGCACAAAACGAAGTAGTGGTGGAGCTGGAACTATAACTACTAAAAGCTTTATTATTTTTCTTTCTTCTTTAACATTAAGCTTTATTATTTTTCTTTCTTCTTTAACATTTTTATTGTTTTTATTCCACGTGTGTGTGTGTGTGTGTGTGTGTGTGTGTGTATAATATTATTTCTCTGGCACTGAGTTGAAGAAGATTGGACTTGGCTTTTTGTGCTTGAGGTTGTTGGAAATATACTTTGGTGGTTTCCTCTACTATGAGAATAGCAGACATTTGGAACCCTTCCCAAAGTACAATCTAAATACTCCTTAGACAACTTCATCCACTTGAGCGGTGCTTTTATGTAAAGTTTAGCACAACCTAAGAAATGCACGTGAAGGCATTCTATGATTTGGCCTGTCTGTGAATCCTGAGACCCCAAAGTCTCTCTCTCCTAAAGTTCACAATAAACCACTTCACTTAGCACGTCTGTTATTCTGCCACCTCCACTTCCTGGCCTTTTTAGAAGCAAAATTCTTGGAATTTATCTTACAGGCACAAATCACCTTGTAATTCTTTGCACTTACTTAGTAGCTATTGAACATGTAACTACAGAGCTTAACAATTACCATATACTGTAATCATGCAAAGATTTTAATCTTTCAAATTAGATCTCACCTCCACACTGGGGAAGAAAAGGGAATTTACAGGATAATTAGCTCATGGGCCAGTTGGCACTTCCAGTCATTGTCAGGAAGTCCCCTGCATGAATGGTCTTAAGGTACCATTTATTTTTTATTAAGAGCCATTTGTTAAAACTACTTTGCATGCTTCAAATAAAAGAAACTAGAGTAAATGCTTTTCACAAGCTGAGCAGCCTTTTTCCTGTAATGAACATTGGGCAGTGGTGGATAAATAATTGATCCTCCACATATAACAAGAGGCCCAAGTCAAAATGTAAAAGTAATGGCTGGACACGGTGGTTCATGCCTGTAATCCCAGTGCTTTGGAAGGCCAAAGTGGGAGGATAGCTTGTGGCCAGGAGTTTGAGATCAGCCTGGGCAAAAACATAGCGAGACCCTATATTTGGAAAAAAAAAAAAAAAAAAGAAAAACCCATGAAAAATTAACCAGGCGTAGTGGTGCATGCCTGTAAGTTATAGCTACTCAGGAGGCTGAGGCATGAGGACTGCTTGAGGCTAGGAGTTCCAGGCTGCACTGAGCTGTGATTGCACCACTGCACTACAGTCTGGGCAATAGAACAAGACTGTCCCTAGGAAAAAAAAAAAAAAATTAAAGTAAGATGCCCCACTGTGCTCCGCTGTGCCCCCCACACCCACTCAAAGCAGCCAGATTTGTATGTATTCTTTATGAATTGGTTTCACAGAACTTTGGAGAAAGAGAGTTTTGAGTTGCAGAGCTACCTACTCTTACTCCAAACCAGAGGCGCTCCACCCTGCTGACGGGAGTGGATTGTTCCTATCTCACTCTGCATTCAGTGACCATGTTTGTAACTTGAAATTGGCCATGGCTGGGTGCAGTGGCTCATGCCTATGATCCCAGCACTTTGGGAGGCCAAAGCGGGCAGATCGCTTGAGGTCAGGAGTTTGACACCAGCCTAGGTGATATGACACAACCCTGTATCTACAAAAAGTACAAACATTAGCCAGGCGTGATGGCATGTGCCACTCCAGAGTGAAACCTTGTCTAGAAAAAAAAAAAAAAAGAAATTAATCACGGCGGCACTAATTACACCTTGAAAATCTGGCTTGTTATACATTTCCAGCACATCAATCTTAAACCAGTTCTAAACTTAGCTTTAGCAGAGAGAAGGAGAGACAGGAAAGGACAGAAAGAATAAGAAAGGGAGGAGAGAGATAGTCGTGAAGACACACACACACACACACATCCAGTAAAACAACCTAGTAGAGGAGTCCCTGGCCCAGAGCAGGTGCTTAACAAGTGTGAATTTCTCCTTTTCTTTGGCAGCAGAGACAAGGAATGAGGACCAAGAAGCTAGTACAGCAGTGAGTGGCTGTGGGGCGTCTTTATTCCTTTTGAGTCAATTGTCTCTGATAAATGTGGCATTTTCAGGGTTTGACCTACAAAAGTGAGGAGGCCAAGAGGAATGTGATCAGGAAAGGTGGGCGAGTTAGAAAGACAGGTGGTGCTGTTCTGCATCGGCTCCCATGGCAGGAGACTAGCCAGAGCAGGGAAATACGCAGGAAATTCAGCTATAAGTGCACAGGGATTGCTGGGGACTGCCTTCAGGGCTTTGGGAAGGCTCAGAGCAACTCTTTCCTAGAGATATAATTGAACTTAGTGATTTTTCAACTTTGCAATCTTATTAGAAGCCATAAACCATTCTTTATTCACTATGATAAAGAGAATCATCAGGATGAAATTATATCGCCAATCAAAAAGTATTCTTGTGAGCTTATTATGTGGCTTGTCCTCAAGCTGCTACTGCAGAGTGCAGGAGTAAGACAGAGCCTCTCTGGGCTTCCATGTTTGCTAATGTAATTCTTTATATTATTATGAGCTCCATTGCCATCATCGGTAACATTATAGTACTGCTAATAGAGATCCATAATAATAAATTCTCTGCTATGGTTTTACACTTATTCATCCTTAGAGCTGGACTCCATGGGTCTTGTTTCCGTGTGTCTCATCAGGGCAAAGCTAATCCACAGAAAATGGTAAGACAGTAATTAATCGCTGGGTAGTCCGATAGTCATGAAAAAATCCAGTATGGTTTAGAGAAGGGAGGTAGCACTGTGGGCAGGTAATTTTTTTCTTTTTTTTTTTTGACAGAGTCTCGCTCTGTTGCCCAGGCTGGAGTGCAGTGGCATGATCTTGGCTCACTGCAAGCTCTGCCTCCTGGGTTCACACCATTCTCCTGCCTGAGCCTCCCGAGTAGCTTGGACTACCGGCGCCCGCCACCGCACCCGGCTAATTTTTTGTATTTTTAGTTGAGACGAGGTTTCACTGTGTTAGCCAGGATGGTCTCAATCTCCTGACCTCGTGATCTGCCTGCCTTGGCCTCCCAAAATGCTGGGATTACAGGCCTGAGCCACCGTGCCCAGCCACGTAATTCTTATTTTAAAATTAATGATTAATTTATTATTATTATTGTACAAATAGGGTCTTGCTATGTTGCCTGGGCTGGTCTTGAACTCCTGGCCTCAAGGAATCCTCCCATCTCAGCCTCCCAAAGTGCTGGGATTACAGGTGTGAGCCACTGAACCCAGCCCAGGTAATTCTTAAAGGCCATGTAATAGAATCTTTCTGAGCTTCCATGTTTGCTAACACATTTCTTTATATTATTATGAGCTCCATTACCATCATCAGTAAAGTGATAGTACTGCTACAGTAATAAATTCTTTGCTATGGTTTTAGACTCATTCATCCTTAGAGCTGCACTCCAAAGCACGACATATGCGAGGTATTTTAAATCCCTGCTTTCTACTCACTAAGTTCAATACCTTGTCTTCAACTTTTTATCCTATGAGTAGCAGAGCCAGTGGAAAAACAAAACAAAATAAAACACAAGCCTCTACATGTGATCACTGGCTCAAATGAAATAATTTGAAGACCAATATCAGATTTGAGGATAGAAGTTAGCCCAGGGAAGTTCCAAAATGCCAGAGGAGAAGAGAACAACCAAGAAATTTATATATATATATATATATATACACACACACACATACACACACACACACACACACACACACACACACACACATACACTTATTGATGTGGAACAGATTTCCTCTGTGGACCTTCAGACAATAGGGAGGTATGAGGACCATATATGGGAAAATTGGAAGTCAAGATAAGTTGAGATTAAGGTGAGCACATGGGTTTCGGTCTCAGCAAGGAGCAATTCTAGGAATGTTTTAGAGATAGCGCCAGGCAGGCCAGCTGAGGAAGTGGCTGTGGGAACTCCGTATAAGTTCAAGGGTCAAAGACAGCTTTTAGACTTGAGGCCTTGGGAACAAATTACAGGAAAGAAATAAAGGAAACAAAAAAGATATTTTTATTTTCCAAAGAAGAAATTTAACTGGAACAATATCAGAAAATATAGACAGGAAGGATGAGTGTGTTTTAAAAGTGTCAGAGAAGACGAACAGGGCAGAAATGTAAATTTAAAAGCAGTCATCATCATCAGAAAAATTAAGTATTTAGCATTTTGGAAAATAGGAAACTTAAATATCAAAGTGTAAAAGAAAATCTAAACCTAGAATAGCTCCAAAACTGAATGGGCAATACGTTTTCGTCAAACTATTCAGAGAATATAGGGCAGAGCAAATTTCTAAGACAGAAATATATCTGTTGTTTCCTGTCACACTGTTGTGCAGACAGGTCATGACAACTACTTTGACCAAAAGATACTGTTAAGATGGTTCTTGGATGGACCAGATCACGGTGTCCAGGAGAAGATAGGGATTCAAGTCCTGAATCCATTCATTCCATTTTTCATTCACTCATTTAACAAATACTTACTGACTGCCTACTTCGTGTCCGTCTCTATGCCGTTGAGGATATGAAGATAAGACACACACAATCCTTGCCCTTGGAGGGCTCTCTGTCAAGCAGAAAAAACAGATGGCTTGGAAAATATGTAATTACAAAATAATGTAATGATGTGTTGTAATAAAAGAAAGTTCATAGGCAATTGCATTGCCTTTTAAAAAGAGACTCCCATTTCATTTCTGAAATTATATGTTGCTTACCCTACATAAGAGAATTACCCAATTTCTTTCCATTGCTCTGTGGGGACTCTGAGGGCAAACGAAGGCTATGTTAGAATCACTCGTCATCACGCAGAGAAAGCACAGATGTGACGGGGAGATACAAAGCTTGCCTCTGAAGAACATTTTTTGTTGGAGAAGCTTTCATTTTTATAGCATTCAACATAGTTCAATATTGAGCATAGTGCTGTAAGAATACCAGCATTCTTCTTTATCTAGCAGAGCAGTTCTTGCCAGATGGCCTTTCCATTTCGCACAATGACATATGTCATTGGCAAACACAAAGGCAAAATGCTCAATTGAAAAGTCAAAGATTCAGTCAATCAATAGGTCATCTTGTTAAATTGAAATCAAATAAGAAATTTTATTAATTTTGGAATTGAAAAGATATATTTTGTTTTTCCAGAGAATTAATTAAATGAGAGGTGTTTTAGGGGTATTGTTTGGACAACCAAACATACTTTTAGAATCTTATTCAAGAAGAGCAAAGACAATACTTGCAAGCATTCTGGGTTGCGCTGGGGAGGTATACCATGTGATATATACATAGGGGATAGGATTTGATCTGCAGCATGAATTGATGATACAGGAAGAAGTTCTTTATCACAGGGTTTGTCTCAACTTCTGCCTCGTGCCTTTAGCTGACTGGCTTCTTTCTATACACTTTATGGTGTGAAGAATATGCCATTTGTAAAGCCCAAATCAGAAATGATCTATGAACAGAAGCTGTGTGTATTCATACAAAATGATATTGAGAAACATTGGCCAGGCACCGCGGCTCATGCCTGTAATCCCAGCACTTTGGGAGGCTGAGGTGGGCAGATCACAAGGTCAGGAGTTCGAGACCAGGCTGGCCAACACCTTGAAACCCCGTCTCTACTAAAAATACAAAAAATTAGCTGGGCATGGTGGCACACAGCTGTAATCTCAGCTACCCGGGAGGTTGAGGCACAAGAATTGCTTGAATCTGGGAGGCGGAGGTTGCAGTGAGCCAAGATGGTGCCACGGCACTCCAGCCTGGGTGACAGAGTGACTCCGTCTCAAACAAACAAACAAACAAAAAAGAAATGTTGCTTCAGGCCGAGCACAGTGGCTCACGCCTGTAATCCCAGCACTTTGGAGGCTGAGGCAGGTGGATCACCTGAGGTCAGGAGTTTGAGACCAGCTGGCCAACATGGGGAAACCCCATCTCTACTAAAAATACAAAATTCAGCTGGCTGTGGTGGTAATGCACCTGTAATCCCAGCTGCTTGGGAGGCTGAGGCACAAGAATTGCTTGAGCCCAGGAGGTGCTGGTTGCAGTGAGGCGAGATTGCGCCACTGCACTCCAGCCTGGGAGGCAGAGCAAGACTCCATCTAAAAAAACAAAACAACAACAACAACAAAAAATGTTGCTCCAGAACTTTTTTCCGAGGAGACATTTCGATTGTCAATTGTGCCTAAATTGGTGTGAGTCTGTATGAGCAGGCTCCAGCACACCACTGCCTGAAGCTTATGTTTATAGTAAGATGCTGTACTTAGTTTATTTTCATAGGGAGTGGTTGTAGCAAATGGAGATTATTGAGGGGAGGTAAAAGACACTCTCAAGTTACCCCTTGGTGCTGCCCTTCTCCTATGGTCAAAGCTCAGGAGAAACTGAATAGCCTAAATCCCCCTCTTGAAATAATCTTAATGTCTATGAGCATCTTAAGGGATCCAAGTTCTGTTCAACTTAAACGTAGCATTTCTCAAATTTAAGTTACTACCAAAACCTGCCCCACCACCCTTCTGCCATGTCGTTTCCCTACCAAAGTCCTGCTGACATTCCAAGGAAATTGTGTTTCTTAAAACATATTTGTGTGGGTACTCCCAAAAGAATTTTCAAAATCTACGTGTTCCCCTGTGAATATTTAAGTTAACAACTAAAATTTTTCATCATGGATTTAAAGAAGTTCACTCTCTGTTAATAGAAGATAGAAAACATTAAGCATATTATAATTTGAAATGAGATTAGAGCTGACTGTAGTGGAAATAAATATGATAGATTTGATAAAATAGATTTTAAGTATCTTTCTGAAACATCGAATCAGAATGAATTCAAATATAATTTTTACCTATGGGTTTTATTTTTAAAAGTTGGTAATTGTAGGAAACATCCAGGAACATTAAATAATCAATGCCACAAATCTGTATGGCAGTTGATTATTTTGAATTCATTATCTTCAAAAAAGATCAAGGCTCATCCTAACAGAAAGAGCCAAGATGACGGGGAAAGACAGGAGGTCTGTGGGGTTAAGGGAACTTGATGAATCATTACCCTGCTACAGAAAGATATGGGATAGGTGAAGGGTATGGCTTATTTTTTCAAGTGTGATTATGGTTATTAGGCAGTTTTAGAAAAGACACCATACGGAAGTTGAGGATCTAGATATCGATTCCCTTAGAATGATCCACTTAGCGTATGGCCTTCCGTAAGTCTTTGTGGACCCCAGGGATGTGAGCAGCTCTCTTTGAAGACGTCTGCCTTCGAGTTCACTTCTGAGTGCTGCTTCTCTCTGAGGCATGTGAACCAGAGCAACTCCATCTTGAATGGGTAAAATGAAGCTGAGACTTACTGGGCTGCATTCCCAGATGGTTAAGGCATTCTAAGTCACAGGATAACACAGGAGGTTGGCACAAAATACAGGTCATAAAGACCTTGCTGATAAAACAGGTTGCAGCAAAGAAACTGGCCAAAACCCACCAAAACCAAGATGGCGATGAGAGTGACCTCTGGTCGTTCTCACTGGTACACTCCCACCAGCACCCTGACAGTTTACAAATGCCATGGCAACATCAGGATGTTCCCTATATGGTCTAAAAAGGGGCAGCATGAATAATCCACCCCTTGTTTAGCATATCATCATGAAATAACCATAAAAATGGGCAACAAGCAGCCCTCGGGGCTGCTCTGTCTATGGAGTAGCCATTCTTTCATTCCTTTACTTTCTTTTTCTTCTTTTTTTTTAAAACCCATTTCGAATATGAGAGCAAGACAGAGTCTTGCTCTGTCACTCAGGATGGAGTGCAGAGGCATGACCTCAGCTCACTGCAACCTCCGCCTCCTGGGTTCAAGTGATTCTCTTGCCTCAGTTACCTGAGTAGCTGGGATTACAGGTGCGCCTCACCACACTTGGCTAATTTTTTATATTTTTGGTAGAGATGGGGTTCCACCATGTTGGCCAGGCTGGTCTCGAACTCTTGACCTCAAATGATCCTCCCTCCTCAGCCTCCCAAAGTGCTGGGATTACAGGTGTGAGCCACCATGCCCAGCCTATTCCTTTACTCTCTTAAAAAACTTGCTTTCACTTTACTGTAGGGACTCGCCCTGAATTCATTCCTGCACAAGATCCAAGAACCCTCTCTTGGGGTCCAGATTGGGACCCCTTTCCTATAACACAGTCACAGCATTGAGCAGTGACATCTGAATTGGTCTTTTGCCTAAGTCTCTTTTTGGTCCCCAACCGTTTAGTTCCATAGCTCCCAAACCTTTTTTCTGTATTATGAAGCAAAGTTCACAGCTGATGGGAAGGTCCCTCCACAACACAGCCTTTGCTGAACTTATGCTTTCTTCCCCTCTTCTCAACCCCTTTCCCCAGGAGCCCTTTGCTCCAGCTTCAGGCATCTACAGACTCTTTCCACTGCGCCTTTGTTCTCTGTCTGGGAACATTATTCTGCAGCTATCTGCTTCTTCCACCTATTGAGGAACAGTTTGACTCACCCCTCTGGGATGGCTTCTTGTTCAGAGTCTCTCTCCCTGTCCCCCTGTCCTTTGTTTCTACTTCCTGTGTATCTTCTATATCTGTGTGCCTTGAATTATCATTGCCTGAACATGTATTGTCTCCTTCATTAGGTTCATGTCCAGAGCAGCAAGGACTATATTGTATTCACCTGTGTGCCCTCCTGGCACCTAGCACAGGGCTGGATAAATGTTGGTTGGCCAATCTTACCTAGTTTAAAACCATTTCGAATACGAGACGCACAAGAATCTGCAGGAGGAATGTTGCTCATCCTTGTGCCTGAGGGACCTCTGCCTAAGGTGTTCGGCTCTTTGGCACTACCCATAGCTCGAGAAACCAAAGGAATAAAACATGTGTTTTCCCAACCTACCCTAACTGGAATGGCAGTGGTATGTGGGTGACTCACAATCTGGCTTATATTTGTGGAAAAGCTGTGAAATTTGCAGGGCTACCCTCAGCAATACAAAAGCAAATGAGTATCTCCTTTTATTAAGACAAAAAAAAAAAAAAAAAAAAATCTTCAAGCCCAAAGCATTGTAAGGAAAAGAAGACCCTAGTTTCCCCTAAAGGGTTTAACAAAGAATTTCCATTTCTGTTGTCTGTAGTATCCGTGTGGCAGCTCCCTAATCTTTTCTTTTTAAAATTTCTTTCAAAGGATGGTTAAAGGGTCTTTAATTAACTATTAAAACGAGTGTTCTAACATGGAGGACAAGATTGAGAAAATCCCTTTAATTACTGGAACCAGATTTTCTCCTGATTTGTAAATGCCAGTTTACTCCCCAACCAAATTTGGCTTTAATTAAACTGGTGGGAGGCATGATGAGTGCTGGAAAGTGCCTTAATGTGCATCGACCCCAGTTTCAATGAAGGTGGCTTAGGGGTAGGGATGAGAGGACCCTACAGTTTACTGTTTAAACTGGAAAATCAAGCAAAATGAGATTTGCTTTCCAAACCAGGAGCTCAAAGAAATGAGACACACCCTCGCCACCTCCAATTTATTCAAATATCACTGCTGCAGGATTACCACGGGGTCCTTCAGTGCTATGAGTTTATGAAGGAGCTATGCTTATTTATTTATTTATTTATTTTTAGAAATCTCTCTAGATACATTAATGAGGCAAAACTAGGCTTATGGTTCTAATGACAAAGAAAGAAAAACCAGAGTTTGCTCTACCCCTCTCTCAATTTAATGTTTAACATTCAATATGGTGCACAGTTTGTTGAGAAAATAAGGTACATGTTTTGTCATTCCCCTTATGGATTTCAGTCAACACATGGAGGTGTTTGAAATGATCTGCTAATCCAGTTTTCTTTCCTTGAACCATCTGGTTCAAATTCTGTCTACCTGCTTGGAGTGCACCAGTCTCGTCTGCATGTACATATAAGGAAGTCACAACTCATTAACAGTTTAGGGAAAATCCCTGTGGAAATATACAACTTTACTATTGTGGTAGGTTTCCTCTTGGGAGCAAATTAGATAGGACTTTGATATAAACCAAAGAAACTTGAGGGTTTTTGGAAGACATGAGTGGTCCTGAAAAAAAAATTAAACGAATTTAAAAGCTTTTATTTTAAATGGGAACAAAGTTATTGCCTAAAGTTATTGCTTAACATTAACTCACTCACACCATAGCTCAGCTGTATGTGGTCGAGTGCAGTGAGTGATGTACAGAATGTAGCCTTACTAATTTCATCATGGCGCCCCTGACCTAATTTCAGGGATGATCATCCCAAAATAATAATTCCGTGGCAGATGTTTATTATTGACCAAGCCATCAGACCTACTCAACCTTCTTGTTGCCTCCATTTTATAGGCTGGAAAAGCTCAGTACCCTCTTTTTCAGCCTCTCTTGAAGCCAGGCATATCCACGCCACATGATTTCGGCTAAAGAATTACAAGTCAAAGCTTGCTGGAGGCTTCTGAAAAGTATTTATTTCCTCTTGAAAAGGAAAGGCAACACTGGATCTACCCTCCCCTTCCTAAACCCAAGAAGAAAGATTCAATGTAGATGTGATATCCACAACTCAGATAATCATCTTATCAGTAAAAGGGAAAAGCTAGAGAAGTTGCAGGCATCAGTCTGCCTTTGGCAAAGTACTGAACAGAAGCCAACCTCCTTCTAGATTTTTTCCTATTTAAGTCACTTTATTGATTAATTGCAGCTGAGAGCAATCCTAACTGATACAAACCCTTTACACTTGTACGTGCGCCTGAGAAAGAGCTTCCTGAGCATAATAACTTGTCAACTTTCCTTCTTCCACTAGGACATCTTCAGTGCTTGGGTTATCCAGGCAGCCCTGGGAAAAGGCATTTGGGTCTGAGCACTTGCTGGATGATATGGGAGAAGTTGAAGGAACAAGTCAAAGACCTCAGGAGAAAGATTAAGGATTATTCCCTGCCTCCACTACACCTATGCAAGAAGCGATCCAATTAGAATGTTCCAGTCTAACGATTTTATATGTTATGAGTGAAAATGAAAAGTCAGTTATTCGTATAATGACACCCTTCTTCTCCATGACAGGCCCAGTCTCTGATTCACTGACACGCTTCTCTCCCACTACTTCTCTCTGCCTACTTCTCCAGCTGTTAGAAATCTCCTAATGAGGTCCATGCAATGGTTGATTTGCTTACTTATTTGTTTGTCACAGGTGAAGCTCGATGCCAATCAATACTCACTTCCTCCTTCCCTCCACCTTCCCATTTTTCCTAAGCACTTTGCCTCAGCACCACAAGTCTCATCTTACAGAGTTACTTCAAAGGTGCAACATCATCATCAGAAGTTATAGTGCATGCAGATTTATAGTATCTGACATGCTAGCCAAAAAAGAAAACCTTTGGTGATGAGGAAATAAAAAGAGAATCCTTAAGAGCAGATGCAGATGTTGTATTTCCTGATTTAAAATAGGATATAATATCTCAAAGAAATATGCTGTCACAAACATTTTTACTCTTCCTGAATGGGATTTTGTTGGGGGTGGGGAGGAAAAAGAAAAAGTACTTCCTATTGACCTTACAGAATAGAATAGAAAGTAAGGCTACAAAAATCTGACTGTGTTCATTTTGGGGTTTTCCCTAGAGGTGCGCTGCTCAAGGACAAAGAATCTTTTCTAAGAGGAGGTTTTCCTCTGCCTGGTAAAAAAATTCCAAAGACAGACCCCCAATTCAGCAGGTCAAAGGTGCACTCCACCAAAACCTCCTTTGGGCCCAGAGGCGCTGCTTGGGCAGGAAATGGTAGATTTCCTCTTCAATAGGAAAACTGAGCAGGTTTGGGGAAGGGAGGCAGCTGTTTTTGACCACTCAAATTCAGAATGTAAATTGGGAGAGATCACCCAGAGCTGAGATCCCATCCCCAGGTCTGTGGGGAAGGGCTAATGTGCCGCCTCTTTTTACAAATACCACGCTAGCCCTACTAGAAATGCCTAGTGGGAGGCGCTGGTTACATTCTGCAGAGCTTAGTGGCCGAACACCCTGGGGACAGGGTTCCCCAAAATGCATTTTGGTGTTTCATAAGATCTTAATAAGAACTCCGTGAAAAGACGTTTCCTTAGCCAAATAAATGTGGGGGAAACACTGACTTAAAAGTAAACAAATTCCTTCACTATTGTGATCCTCCGAGTGGATTTAGTATCCAACATTCTCCAAATTTACTTGATGGCAAACTTTTTTGTTTTTCTTTTTTATGAGTAGCAAAATGCTCTTCAAACAGTAGCAAACAGTTCTGACAGACAATGAAGGGAAATGACACAGTGAGAAATCTGTTGCCAGCATCCATCTTCCCTCCCCTCCTCAATCTTCCTCAGCTGTGTAAGTAATAACAGCTAACTGTATTTGGTCACTTGTACCTCATGTGTTCCTAACCCAGTTCTTCAGGGTAGATAGGAGTAACCATTAATTTAATATCCGAAATTTCTTGTAAAGAGCATGGTCTTACCCAGAAAGGATTTGGAGGCTGAGTACATTGTTCTGTCCCTACTTATTGGCAATGCAAAGTTTACCTTTTTGAAGGGGGAAAGCTTCAGAGAATATGGTACTGTTTACACAGGCACAAGAAATTATTGGCAAAACTGCAGCTGTATTTTTCAGAGCCTCATGAATTACCCATTGCATTCATGGAGAAAGCCGATTGCTTTCCTCTTTTTGTTTGGTCTTGAAACAAAATCTTGGCTAATTCCTTTGTTGGGAGAGAAAATAATGTGAAAATGATTCTTCATTTTTTAAAAAGAAATTACTTTTTTCTTCTCCTTTTTTACCAGCTGGGATGATTCACAATGAAGATATCTATTCTTTTTAATATCCCTACAATAGTACATATGCTGACAGCTAGCAAATCCACCTCCCCACCCCAGAACTTTCTTTTTGAGCTCCAAACCAATTGACACAACCCATTGAACAGCCATTTCAGGATGTTGCAGAGGCCCCACAGATGGATCACTGTTCACTCAAATCCTGCTCTACTCTTTCTGCAATTTCCACCCTGACTAATTTCCATGACCCCAGCCCCAAACCTGGGAATCATCCTTATCTTTCTCTCTCCCTGTCTGATTTTTTGTATCCAATTGTCAAGTCTACTTCAAAATAGCTCTCAAAAATGTCTCCTTGTCTCCATTTCTGTGGCTTAATTTGGTCAGTCTTTGCCTTGCTTGCCATGAGCTAGGCATCCCCCTCACTAAGTCCCTACCTTCTCTGTATACCAACCTCCAAACCAGCCTTTCCATATTAATTACCAGAGCAACCCTTTAAAAACAATTAGGCCAGGCACAGTGGTTCACTCCTGTAATCCCAGCACTTTGGGAGACGAGGTGGGATGATCGTTTGGGGCCAGGAGTTTGAGACCAGCCAGGGTAATCTTGAATAGGAGCTGGGTAAAATGAGGCTGAGACCTATTGGGCTGCATTCCCAGATGGTTAAGGCATTCTAAATCACAGGATGAGATGGGAGGTCAGCACGAAATACAGGTCATAAAGAACTTGCTGATAAAACAGCTTGCAGTAAAGAAGCTGGCCAAAACCCACTGAAACCAAGATGGCGATGAGGGTGACCTCTGGTTGTCCTCACTGCTACATTCCCACCAGCACCATGACAATTTACAGATGCCATGGCAACATCAGAAAGTTATCCTATATGGTCTATAAAGGGGAGGTATGAATAATCCACCCCTTGTTTAACATATCATCAAGAAATAACCATAAAAATGGGCAACCAGCAGCCCTCAGGGCTGCTGTGTCTATGAAGTAGCCATTCTTTTATTCCTTTACTTTTCTAATCAACTTGCTTTCGCTTTACTCTACAGACTCACCCTGAATTCTTTCTTGTGTGAGATTCAAGAATCCTTTCTTGGTGTCTGGATTGGAACCTCTTTCCTATAACATATAGTCCCAACTACCCAGGAGACTCAGGCAGGAGGATAACTTCAGCCCGGGAGTTTGAAACTGCAGTAAGCTATGAAAGCACCACTGCACTCCAGCCTGGGTCATAGAGCAAGACCCATCTCAAAACAAAAACAAAAATGAACACACACACACACACACACACACACACACACAAAAAAAAAAAAAACAACAGAGACCTCCAAATTAGATTTGTTGGCTCCCTTGCTTAAAGTCCTTCACCAGCTCCCTACTGTGGTTGGGATAGAGTTCAGGTTTGTCTGTGTAACCTACCATCCTTCAAGATCTGATGACAACCTTTCCGTTGTCATCTCCTATTGGCCCCCACCTCACCCTAGGCTCTACTCGCGCTGGTTTCCTGGGCATTTATCAATGCTGTTGTTTCACATTGCCCTGCATGTTACCTACTATTTCCTTTTCTTCAATCACCTTGGTTCCTTTTTTTGCCTGATGAACTTCTTCTTTTTTTTCTTTGAGACAAAGTCTCACTCTGTCTCCCAGGCTGGAGAGCAATGGTATGATCTTGGCTCACTGCGACTTCCGCCTCCTGTGTTCAAGTGATTCTCCTGCCTCAGCCTCCTGAGTGCTGGGATTATAGGCACCCACCACCACCCCTGGCTAATTTTTATATTTTTAGTAGAGACTGGGTTTCACCATGTAGGTCAGGCTGGTCTCGAACTCTTGACCTCAAATTATCTGCCTGCCTCAGCCTCCCAAAGTGCTGGGATTACAGGCGTGAGCCACCGTGTCCAGCTGCTTGATGAACTTCTATCCCATGTCTGAAACCACCGTCAATTGCTTCTCTTTTGAGAGTCTTCTCCAGGCTCCTTATGCAGAAATAGCCACTCTGGTACATTTTGGGGTCACCACTATTCCTTCATCAGAATCCTTGATTTTTACCTGGGTATATAAAAGTGTGAGAAATAATACATATTTGTTGTTTTGGGGGTGGATCATTATGTATCAAATTGATACAGTCTGTTCAGTGAAGAAGCAAATTGTTCATCCCTGAGGGTACTTTATTTTTCTGGACAAGATGATAAGATTTGGTGATTAACTGGCCTAATTTAGGAGTTGCCTAATGGAGGAGAGACCTGTTCGGGGGGATGCCAAAGATAAATTATTTTCTCTTTGCCATCCTAGAACTCTCAGTGGGCAGATGGCAGTGGGTTGCATGCTCTTGTTCCTTCAGCACAAGTATTTTGGATGCCCCGAACTCCAGCCTCACAGAACCGGGACCAGATGTCACCAGGCTGGTGTCTCACTTCCTGTAGCCAGCTAAGCATCTGAGACTTTTAAATGATCAAATAAGCATCTTGCCTTGCCATTTTTCAAAAAAGCAAAAATACAAACCTAAACTTTTTTCTCAAAACTCTGGGTTTTTGAGGATTTTAGGTTAGTGAAACTATTCTATATGATTCTATAATGATGGCTACATATCATTATGCATTTGTTCAAACCCATAGAATGTATGATACCAAGAGTGAGCTCTGATGGAAACTGTTGACTTTGGCTGATAATAATGTGTCGATGTAGGCTCATCAATGACAACAATTGCATCACTCTGTTGAGAGTAAGGGCTATTGATAGGGGAGGCTATGCATGTGTGGGGACAAGGGATATATAAGAAGTCTCTATAACTTTCATTCAGTTTTAGAATGTGAACCTAAAACTACTCTAAAAAATAAAGTCTAGGCCGGGTGCGGTGGCTCATGTCTGTAATCCCTGCACTTTGGGAGACCAAGATGGATGGGTCACCTGAGGTCAAGAGTTCAAGACCAGCCTGGTCAACATGGTGAAACCCCGTCTCTACTAAAAATACAAACATTAGCTGGGTGCAAAAATTAGGTGGCACATATCTGTAGTCCCAGCTACTTGGGAGGCTGAGGCAGGAGAATCCATTGAACCCGGCAGGTGGAGGTTGCAGTGAGCTGAGATCACGCCATTGCACTCCAGCCTGAGTGACAGAGCGACTCTGTCTCAAAAAACAAAAAGCCTATTAAAAAAATATTCGTGCATAGGATGCAGGAAGAGGAAGGTTGGCCAAGTGCAGGATGTTTTGTGTATATGTTTCTTCCTCTTATTTTCTAAGGTAAATCATGCCCCCCTAATGTCTACCATCCCTCTTTCTCTTGCATTCCCCAACCTCTCCCACTTCACTGGCTCCTGCCTCCTTACCTGTGATCAAACACAAGTTTGTCTCAACCTAAAGAATCTTCCTTGATTCTGCACCCGTCACTCAGGCTATGTCCACCAAATGGTCTCCCCTGGGGCCCTCCGACTCTCATTCCTGTTCTGGCTGTTGCAGTCTGACTTCCATCCCAGATATTCCACTTCTCCGGCCAAGGTCAAATCTGACCTAGTTGCCGAATTGGATGGAAAGTTCAGCCCTTGTCTAATTTACCTCTCTGCTGCCATTGAAACTCTGTGAGCTCTCTCTGAGGCCCCACCTCCTCTTGGCTGCTATGACAGTGCTCTGTCCTGGTCCTCTTCCTACCTCTCTTGCAGTGTCATTTCACATCGCCTTTTTTTCCTACCTAAATATTGATGTGAAAGTCTTACCCGTCCTTTGAAACCCACTCTATTTTCCGCTTCTACAAAATTGAACCTCATTTCTAGAGTTACTGATCATAACTTCATTTTTCTGAGACTCAGTTTCTTTATCTGCAAGATGGAGATCATCAGAGAACCTACTTCATAGGACTGTTGTGAGGATTCAATGTAAGGAATTGAGCATAGTGTCTGCCATTTACAGAGCTCTTAGTATACGTTGGCCATTATGAATATTATTTCTAAGTGGAATAAGTGCCTTTATTACTGTACTTATGAATGGATATTTCTCTCTGGATTGAGAGATCCTAAGGGTGGCTGGGGAATAGAAGAGGGGAGTCGGTTTCCTAATCTTTTTATTTTATTTATTTTTTTATTTTCTGAGACAGTGTCTCACTCTGTCACCCAGGCTGGAGTGCAGTGCCATGATTTCGGCTCACTGAAACCTCAACTTCAGGGGCTTTGATGAGCCTCCCACCTCAGCCTCCTGAGTAGCTGGGACTACAGGTGCATGCCACCACACCTGGCTAATTTTTGTATTTTTTGTAGAGACAGAAGTCTCACTATATTGCCCAGGCCAGTCTTGAACTCCTGGGCTCAAATAATCCACCTACCTCAGCCTCTTAAAGTGTTGGGATTACAGGCGTCAGCCGCGGCGCCTCTTTTGATTTCTTTCCAGTCTCTCACATTTCCTGTAGTTTGTGTTACTCTCACTCATGGTAATGAATTCTGTATCACATTCAGTACAATCCAGCTCAGTTCAACAAAGCCACATTAAACTGTCTATTGACTATCAGGCCTTGCACTGGACTTCGAGATGCACAAGTGAATGATCAATTCTTGCTCTCCAGGAGTTCTAAGCTGGGCTAAGATCGCTTGGGTACAAACTGTCTAACTTTCACACCAAGTTGGAGATTTAGGCTTGATAACTACAATAGGGTTGGTCTGGTGATTTGGGGTTGCCTTGAGGGTTAATTCAGTGTGTGGCTATAATTACACAGTTGGGTGTGATTGCCTGCGTCTTGTCCCCAAGGTGATTGCGTTTACTCACACCATTGAGACTGCTCAGGTGTGTTTTGTGTCCTAACAGCTTCTGCTTCGAGGCTGATTTTTCTTGGCCAGACTTCCACAGCCACTGGGTTCACTCTTGTAGGGAGTCTGCAGAACTTGTCCCCAGATGTCTCTTTCCTAAGGAGTGGAAGGGAATTTGGACTGGGTGACCTCTAAAGTCCCTCCGACCTTGACACTCTTCGATGTTAGAAAAGCAGCCCAGGGGCTGGGCGCAGTGGCTCATGCCTGTAATCCCAGCACTTTGGGAGGCTTAGGCAGGTGGATCACAAGGTCAGGAGTTCAAGACCACCCTGGCCAACATGGTGAAACACCGTCTCTACTAATAATACAAAAATTAGCTGGGCATGGTGGCGCATGCCTGTAATCCCAGCTACTCGGGAGGCTGAGGCAGGAGAATCGCTTGAACCTGGGAGGCGGAGGTTGCGGTGAGCTGAGATCCCGCCATTGAACTCCAGCCTGGGCAACAAGAGCGAAACTCCACCTCAAAATAAAAAATTAAAAAAAAAAAAAAAAAAAAAAAAAAAGAAAAGCAGCTCAGAGCCAGAGGTCAGAGTTCGGCGGCAGCATTGATGCTGGCCTGTTTGGCTTGTTAGTGTTAATCAGTAAACGGGTTGCTAAGACAATATTTGAGGAACAGATTCTAGTGGATTAAGGTGGAGGTGGGGTAGAAGAAAGTGTTCTTTGAAGACAACAGTAGTCAGAGGGAAACATAAAATAAGCCCAGCTTAGGCTCCACCTCCTCCGGGAAGCCTTTCTGCTCTCTCGGCTCTAGGTGCCTATGGCACACTTGCCTGTATAATATATTCTGAATTTAGATCATGATGGGCCTCTGACTACATGGTTTTGCTCTTTGTTTTTTTTTAAATGAAGTGTATTTGTTTTGCAGACACCAAAGAGATTTTAATCTATTCAAGACAGTGACTTCGTCTTACGCAGTTTTTGGAAATGTCCCTTTTCCCATAGCACCTAGTTCCAGCTAGAGGCAGACTATTAGAGGCAGAGTGTGTGTTTCACGAGAATTTGACCGATAGCCTGAAAGTGAAAGTTTCCAAGGTTTGCAGCTTAAGCCTTCTGTGGTGGGCAGCAGAGGCTCGAGGCCTCCTCTCCTCACTGCAAGTCCCTGAGAAGGATTTCAGAGATGGTGCTTTTCCTGAAACTCCCTGGCATCCAATCCACTGCTACTTGAGCTGAGTTCTTTCATAATTGGTTCCCAGGAACAATCAACCAAGTACGAAAGATGGTGTGACAGACTTTTCTTGGAGTGCAGATGGGGGTTAGCTTCCCATTCTCCCCGGGAAAGTAAACGCTTTCCCTATATCCTTCACCCTGACTTCCATCTGTGGGTTCAGGTCCCACAGATCTCTTAAAGTCCAAGAGGGCTGTGGAGGTGATGGGTGCAAAGCTTTTCAAAATTTCATGCAAATTTTGTGATGTATACCTTTCCTAGAGAATAGGTCTATTCCTTTAAACACCTTTGTGTTCCCCCAAATGTGAAGAACTGTGACATTATCCACATTTCTGCTATACAGGCTTCTGGGGAATTATTCGTGTGGGGACCAAACACAGATCCTACATGAGAAATAGGGGATGAGTAGGTCATGTGGTTTGGGGCCTCAGGCTTGAGGGTGGGGCTCCAATGTTGCTGTTTTTAGTGGCACACTTGTTCATGGCAAGTAGTCAAAGTTCAACACTAATATTGCTTTTAAATAAAATTCTTCAACTTGCCTCCCACATTAGCCAAATCTGAAGGTAGGAAGATTGCCTCAAGGTCAAAGGTCCTCAAAACTGGAAATCCTGGGATTCACAGAGGATCTTTGGAGAGCTTGGGCACGGCCTGATTCTTGCAGAAAATCTGGAGCAAGTATCTAGGAGTGGTTTTCTTTTTTCAGTAAGCATGGAAAAGAAAAAGTTGGGAGAGACTTGGCCTGAAATGAAAGCCCCTCATACAATATTGGGCCCCCAAAAATCAAAAAGTGACTTTCTGCTCCTGTGGCCAGAAGAATCTTCGAGTCCCAGAGAAAGCACCATGGCAAAAAAATATATATATATATAATATAAAAAAATTTATATTTCATATATGATATATATAATATAATATATAATATAATATATAATATATAATTATTAGTGGGCAGCAGAGGCTGGAGGCTTCCTCTCCTCATTATATATATATAATATATTTGAGATGGAGTCTTGCTCTATTGCCCTGGCTGGAGTGCAGTGGTGCGATTTTGGCTCACTGCAACCTCCACCTCCCAGGTTCAAGTGATTCTCCTGCCTCAGACTCCTGAGTAGCTGGGATTACAGGTTCCTGACACCATGTCTGGCTAATTTTTGTATTTTTAGTACAGACGAGGTTTCATTATGTTGGTCAGGCTGGCCTCAAACTCCTGTGATCCTCAAGTGATCTACCCACCTTGGCCTCCCAAAGTGCCGGGATTACAGGCGTGAGCCACTGAGCCCAGCCTGGACCCGTATTTTTGTACAATGAGAGATTCACTTTTAGCTCTCACTCTAAGCAGGAAGTGGTTCTTTCTGACAAAAAAGGGGTTTAGGTGCCACATCTTCCATTTGCTGGACAATACAATGAGACAGACGGAGAGCGGTTACTGCAAGTACAAGTGATAACACTATGATGTCACTCCTGGGGTTAGCAAGCAACAAAGACTAAGGACTACTTGTGGTTGGAAACAACGGCCCTGAAGCCGGCGGTGCACACTGAGAGGCATCGTCCAAACAACTGGGGAAACACAAATGAGGCTCCACATCCCGATCAATCCTGTTTATCACAAGGGAAGAGGTTACGACTGGTTTTGTGCTAAAGAGAAATTAAAACTGAGATCAAAAGCAGTTGTATAACCTTTATGTTTATTTAAAATGCACACATATATGGTACCCATGCAAAGCAAACTGTGCATAATTCTCATGGAGAGTGGTTTTTTTTTGTTCCTAACAAAAATCTTTTGTTGTCCTCACAGGGTTGTGAGTTAAGGAACTCTTAGGTAATGTTGTATTGAGGTACCTTATTTGGTAGACCTGCTAAGACGTTGAAAGTCAATATCAGGGCTCAGAGCATGAAAATCCAAGGATCCCCTTTGTAGAACTCTGCCTTAACAGCTATTTTTATCTGGGTTTACTTCTGTTACAGATAATTTTAGGATTGTGGCTACCATGTTGAGTGTTTCTGTGAGTACAGAAGTTTTTCTCTCTCCGTTACTACCTCTTTGAGTTTTAGTGCCTTTAGTTAGAGAGATTAGAGGGAGAAAAGATTCGTTGTTTTTTTTTTTTGGTATAATTGCTGAGTAGTGTAATTTTCTAATAATAATAATAAGCATTTCCTATAACTTAGGCACTGTTTTAGTTGCTTCACATGTATTAAATCAGTGACATTTCACAATCACATCAGAAATAGGTGCCATGTTTATCCCCATTTTACAGATGAAGAAGCTGAGGCACTGAGAGATTGGAAACTCACCTGAGGGGAATAGCTAGTAAGCAGCAAGGCCAGGATGCAAACACAGGCAATCTGGTCCCTTACTGATGCCGTGCTTCTCTTCAAAGTGCCCAGCCTTTCAGCAAGACTCTCCAAAAAGGTTGTAATGATAAGGTTAGTCTTAGCAGTCTCTGGGCATGGGGCTTGCTCATGTCACTGCTGGCCTAGGGTGGGTTGCTTGCTGTCTGTGGGCCCTCTGTTGCCCCGATGAAAAAGGGAAGGAGGTTGGGGGACACAGTGTCTTAAGCCAAGCATATGCATCACTCTGTTTAACTCCTGAGGCATCTGTGTTGGGCACATAGTGTTGAACAAATAATGACAGAGAATTAATATTCAATGACCTCTTGACTGATTTTCCCCTTGTATAATATATATTCCCAGGGAAGAAAATTTTCATGGTATCAAAGCAAAGTGGAAATCAGAAAATGTGAAGGTAGTCTAAACGTCTTGCAAGCAGAAGTTTGGTGGGACCAAACATACGATTTGGTTAATGGTCTGTTACTTTCAACTGAAAAGTTTGTTTTATATTAAAAATGGATCGTTTCATTTGAAGTACAATTGGTCCTCTGTATTCATGGGTTCTGTAGCCAAGGATTCAACCAACTTGGATGGAAAATATTTGAAAAAAAAAACTGCCTCTGTACTGAATAGGTACAGATGTTTTTTTCCTTGTCATCGTTCCCTAACCAACATAGTATAACAATGATTAACATAGTATTTACATTGCACTGGGTATCGTAAGTAATTTAGAGATGATTTAAAGTATACTGGGAGGATGTGCAAGGGTTCTATGCAAATACTATACCATTTTATATCAAAGACTTGAGCATCTGTGAGTTTTGGTATCTGTGGGGAGTCCTGGAACCAATCTTCTTCAGATACCAAGGGATGACTGTAGATTATCTGAAATAATCTATTGAGAGACCCCTCTTACACACCTGCACTGCAGCTTATCCCCCTTCAGTCACACAAACCAATGGGTACAAAACATTAACGCACACAAACACCAAGACAAAGAGACGGCCAGAGTGGTTGACAGGGTAAGCAAATTGCTTCCTAATCTAATACACGAAACCAGCCTTGCCACACCTAAGTAAACACTCTGTTCTGAGGTTGATACTGCCCTCCAGGCCACAAATGATATTGGCCTCCAAAACACAAAGCTGCAGCAAAATGCACCAAGTTCTATGGCCCAACGGGTGGGCTTTCCAACTGGGCTCTTGTGAAAAAGCAGTGCAGGTGAGGGCTGGGCTGCCAGTGGGCTCAGGCTGTCACCAAGCTGGTGCCTTTCTGGAATCTGAGGCCTGAGGCTTTGTTTCCTGGCTAGGGATATTTTCTCAGAGTTGGAAATACCCTCCCTCCCTTGCTTTCCTTCATTCCCAGCCCCTGTATATTAAATCTGCATCATTCTCAGAGCTCTCTGTGGAACTGAAACAATGCAAGAATCTGGCCGAGACTTCCTCTGCTTGCCTAACTTCTTTCGGTTTCTGTTTGGTCCAATGGAATATGAGAGAAAGATTAAAAGCAGACTGTATAAAGCAAAATGACTAAACCATTTCTCGTAAAGGGCAATTTTTTTTTTCAAAGAAAATCAGAAAGATTGCTTTGCCTGAAATAATTGTTACAATAAAGTATATTTTGAAATTACTTTTTTTTTTTTGGAGACAGAGTCTTGCTCTGCCTCTCAGGCTGGAGTGCAGGGGTAGAAAAATAGTTCACTGCAGCCTCAAACTCCTGGGCACAAGTGATTCTCCTGCCTCAGCCTCCCAAGTAGCTGGGACTAGAGACACGTGCTGCTGTGCCTTGCTAATATTTTTATTTTTGTAGAGATGGGGTCTTGCTGTGTTGTCCAGGCTGGTCTCAAACTCCTGCCCTAAAGTGATCCTCCCGCCTTGGCCTCCCAAAGCACTTGGAATACAAGCATGTGCTACCATGCCTGGCTGAATTTAATTTTTAAGTTTAATATGATCTGTTGCTCAGAAAAAATGTGGTTATTACCATACACTTAGCATGGAAGGTGGAATACGTGTGTTGATGATTACCTTTTCCTTCTATAAACACTAAGACCCACCGTAAGTGCCTTCACATGTAGCATCTCATGTAATCCTCGTGAGTGACCTGCAAGACAAGCTATTTCAGACAGGAGTCTGAGAGGCTGTGACTTTGCTAACATCCAAAACCAGTTAGGTGTGAATGGAGACTCAAATCCAGATTTCCTATTGCCAAATACTGTGTTCTTCGTATTACAGTACTCTGCTTAATTACACCATCCTAAAAATGTTGCTTTTCAGTTATTTTCTAAAACTCCTCACAACCCAGAGAAGTCAAAGGCTTGTTGTAGTCCGGTTTGCAATGTCAGAGCCTTCATATGTCAGGAAATATTTGGAGCGCTGGGTGGGCAGGAGGGCCTTATGTTTGTAACATTGAGTTCCACAACCCCGGGCCTCCCCGCAGTCTTTGACTAGTGAAGGGTGAAGTGGAGCATAGTCATTCCTGATTCGTGGTACTCAAAGAGCCTAAGCTGGGAACTCAGATAATGGAAATGAATTATGTGATTCAATTATACTGTTCAGTTAAAGGTGAGTAATTATAGTCATCTTCGTACTTTGTAGTCTTAACCTTGTGGCATTTCCTGACTCTGACATACTTTGGCATGATTATATCTACCAGCTGGGACTATGACTCATTCCTTTGAGCTATTCTCTGCTTATTGTTCTTATTTGTGATGGGGAGCTATCTCTTTTAAATCTGCACCCAAAAGACCAATTATTATTATTTCTTTTATAGATGTAGCTTAACACAGTGCTGGAACACAGTGAATGCCCAATAAATGGTGGTTATAATAATTAAAAATGAAGGTTTGCACAGGAACCTGCTGAACAAGTGATTTTTGAAGCACTATAGTCACCTAATAACTTGGGAAAGTTGTGAACATTTTTCTTTCTTTTTTTTTTTCTGAAATGGAGTCTCACTCTGTCACCCAGGCTGGAGTACAGTGGACCGATCTCGACTCACTGCAACCTCCACCTCTCGGGTTTAAGTGATTCTCCTGCCTCAGCTCCCCCAGTAACTGGGATTGCAGGCATGTGCTGCCACACCTGGCTAATTTTTGTATTTTTAGTAGAGGCAGGGTTTTACCATGATGCCCAGGCTGGTCTTGAACTCCTGACCTCAAGTGATCTGCTTGCTTCAGCCTCCCAAAGTGCTGGGATTATAGGCATCAGCCACTGTGCCTGGCTGTGAACGTTTTTCAAGTGGCCACATCTGAAACCCAAAGAAAGAGCAAAAGAAATGATAGCCATAGCATCTTTTTATTTAGCCATTTTATTTTTTCGATTATTTAGTGAAAAAGATAGATAAGGACTTTTCAAAATTAACACTCTCTTTATAAAGAATTACGATTTTGGAATAATAATGTGAACATGTTTGATTGGAAGAGCTTTGACAGGCTTCCAATCATCATCTGGTATTGATAAAACACTTCCTGAAGGGCCACTTTGAGTTGGCACCTGCCTGCTCCAGCTCCACTCCACTGCAGAGATCAAATAACTGTCTCTGGATCCCTAGTCCATCCAGTTGGTCCTGAACCATCAGGAACAAACTTGGCAGAAAATTAAACACCAAATTCTTTTTCTTTCTTTTTCTTTTTTTTTTTTTTTGAGACAGAGTCTTGCTCTGTCACCCAGGCTGGAGTGCAGTGGTGTGATCTCGGCTCACTGCAACTTTGACTTCCTGGGTTCAAGCAATTCTCATGCTTCAGCCTCCCGAGTAGCTGGGATTACAGGCATGCACCACCATGCACAGCTGATTTTTGTATTTTCAGTAGAGTTGGGGTTTTACCATGTTGGCCAGGCTGGTCTTGAACTCCTGACCTCAGGTGGTCCGCCTGCCTCAGCCTCCCAAAGTGCTAGGATTACAGGCATGAATCACCGTGCCCGGCCTAAACACCTAATTCTTATGAGCAGGTAAGGTATGAGGTCAGTGTTAAGTGCCCGGTGAACTGTGGCCATCCAACTCCCATTGTGGGCATTTAGTTTCTGATTTCTACTCCATTTCCCTTGACTTAGACATTTCTACTACTGTGCTCCCTTTATCAAAATAGACAATCTTCGCTCAGAAAAGAGGTTGGTTGGACAATTGCATTTTAAGGGCAGGGGGAAAAGGGCAAGGTGCAGAAAACAAGGGGGCATATTGTAGACATTTAAAAAATAATAATAAAAGGAACTAAAAGTTGGTCTTCTATTATCACCACGAGCTGACCATCATCCTAAACAATGTCAGTGACAAAATGCTCCCATGCTCTGCCAAATCTTTTGTTGGTCTAAGTTCTAAACAACTGACTTTTAATAATTATAATAAGCTTATACATAAGCTTCAAACGAGCAATTTTTATTATTGTCCTTTACACATTGTACTTTCCATGGAATCTAATTCTAAGGACTCCTAGTTATACAATTGGTCTCCAACAGGGGCACACTCAGACCCATGTTTGTAATGATTCAAAAGCATTTGAGTTCAGTTAGGGTTCAAATTTGTCTCTCTATTCCTTTGGGAGCAAATATTCTTGCATTTAACCAGGGGATTAAAAATGAAAGTGATAGAACAGTGACATGAAGAACATGATCACTTGGAGTTTTTATGTGTGTTTATAATTTTAAACAGAGAAACAATGTGAACTGCAAGATTCATTACTACAAGAGGCCAATATGTATGTACAAGTTTTTTTCTCCTTTCAAAAAATACATAAGTGTAAATTAGAAAGAATTACTATATTTTTTCCTTTTATATATTTTAATATGTATTTTATTAGTTTTTATTATTATTATTTTAACAGGCTGATTATACATAAGCAGTTCAATAAAAAAATTTCAGCGTGTTTTTTAAAACATGATTATTAAACTTATTTCATGATTATTACTAAAAAATAATTGTTTTCTATGGAGAGTGTTAAAAATAGTTCACTTAAGGTCTTAAATACTCTGGCTACAACACTGAGTCCGAGCTCACACTACTTCTTTTGCACTGTGGTTTGGATTATAGGCCATTCTTTTCCCCAGTGGACTCATTCCAGTATAGGGGGAAAATATTTCTTTCCCATTGCTAGGTTCATGGTGAGGCCCTTCTGTCAAAAGACAGATTAATAAGAGAAAAGCATACAAAGTATTCAGTGTAAGTTTTATGTGGTATAGGAGCCTTCAGAAGGAAATGAAGCCCCGAAGAAGCAGGGAAACCTGTCTATTTTTATGCTTAGGTTCGATGAAGAGTGGACAGTTGTGAAATGGGTGATTGGATAAAGAGGGTATGATCTAATGGTAACAAACTGGAGGAGCTTAGCAAGGCCTGTTTTGTTCAGATTCTTCTCTGTCCCCGTGTCTTCAGAGATAAAGATGTTCTTTTCCTGTGGGTATGGGGAGAGCGTCTCTGAAATGAGGGTCTCATGACCTGCTTCAGGAGAGAAGGGTGACGGGAATGTGAGAGTGAGCTTCCTGCTTTTGCAGTTTGTTCAAATGCCAAGGCACCTTATTTTGGGGTAGCATATTCTGAACCCCATCACCATCATTTATCATGGTCTCCTTATTCTTAGTTTATTTTCTACTGAAATACCAGCCTGCTTTGTACCAGACCTACTAGAGTTTTGACAGTTGAAGGAGTCAATGACCATATCTCCCTGACAGCAAGTATTGAGATGAAATGAAAAGTCTAGTTAATCATCTACATCTTTTGTTTACTCAAAGATAGACATCTGGTTAATTGAACATTTTTATTAGTATAATGATATGGTTGATGCTAGTCTGGTATACTTTTATCTTTCAAGTTCATTAATGGATAATAGTCATGTAGGTGTCCTTCTTATCAGTCAGTAAGAATGGTTAATGTTGGCAAAATTAGTCTCTGCTGAATAGAACCCGAATCAGCCATGACTACAGGATCCTATTTGAGCTTCCTTTAGCCAGTACTGGTTTCAAGGGCTTGATTATAATTTGGGCCCCATGTGGTCCAATCTCAAAGTGCTTCAAATAAGTCATTGTTCAATAGAAAAATATGACTAATACCAACTTTATTTTTAACTTGTCTAGAGAAACCGTAAAAGGAGAGAAGGAAATACATTATCTTCAAAATCTTGTTTTTCCATTTCAGCCACTCTTAAGGTGGTCTTTACAGAAATGAGCTGTCCTTCCCTATATCTCTCTCCAGCACCCTTAGTTCCCAATCAATAAGCAACTCTAAACCCCAAGAAACAAAAACTCTACCATATCCAGCTCCTTTTCTTCTCTTGTTGTTTCCTGTCTCTTCCATTCCTTCTGCTCTCCAGTTCTCTTTCCATTTCCCTGATTCTGCATCATACAAGTACAGAGAGCAGAGCTAAATGAGCAAAGCCCACTTTTTTAAAAGCCTGTAGGAAAGAAAGGTATGCTGTGAACACACACAATGATGACTTTTCTCTCTAAAAGTTTCCTAGGTGTGCTGCTTTAGGAATTATACCTACATGACTGTTATACTTTGATATAGTGCTATACAAATAATATATTTACCTTTTTCCCCTTGGACAGGTAGCACTAATCAGAAGCCATCTAAGGGACTTAAACTCAACACTTGATTAATTGGACCTAATAGAAATCTACAGAATACTCCACCCATCAACCACAGGATATACATTCTTTTTATCTGCACACAGAACATATTTTAAGATTGACCACACGCTCAGCCATAAAGCAAGTCTCAATAAATTCAAAATAATTGAAATCATACCAACTATACTCTCAGAACATATTGGAATAAAAGTAGAATTCAATATCAGGAAGATCTCTCAAAACCACACATGCAAATTAAACAACTTGCTCCTGAATGACTTTTGGTAAAACAGCAAAATTAAGGCAGAAATAAAGAAATTCTTTGAAGTAAATGAAAACAAATAGGCAGCACAGCTAAAATCTCTGTGATGCAGCAAAAGTAGTGTTAAGAGGAAAGTTTATGGTGCTAAATGTCTATATCAAAAAGTTAGAAATATATCAAATTAACGATCTAACATCACACCTAGAGGAACTAGAAAAACCAGAACAAACTGACCTCAAAGCTAGCAGAAGAAAGGAAATAATTAAAATCAGAGCTGAGCTGAATGAAATTGAGACCTCCAAATTCATACAAAGAATCAACGAAACCAAAATTTGTTCTTTGAAAAGGTAAACAAGATTTATAGACCACTAGCTATATTAACAAAGAAAAAAAGAGAGAAGATCCAAATAAGCACAATTAGAAATGACAAAGGTGACGTTACAACCAATCCCACAGAATACAAAAGCTTCTCAGAGAGTATTATGAGTACCTCTACGCACACAAACTAGAAAATCTAGAGGAAATGGATAAATTTCTGGAAATGTACAATTCCCAAGATTGAATCAGGAAGAAATTGAAACACTGAACAGACCAACATCGAGTTCTGAAATGGAATCATAATTTTAAAAAAACCTACTAACCAAAAAAAGCCCTGAACCAGATGGATTCACAGTCAAATTCTACCAGATACACAAAGGAGGGCTGGTACCAATTCTAATGAAACTATTCCAAAAAAATCGAGGAGGAGGGACTCCTCCCTAACTCATTCTGTAAAGCCAGGATCACTCTGAAACCAAAATCTGACAAAGACACGATGAAAAAAGAAAACTACAGGCCAATATGCCTGATTAACATAGACACAAAAATCCTCAAAATACTAGCAAACCAAATTCAATAACACATGAAAGAGTTAATTCACCATGATCAAGTAGACTTCATTTCTGGGATGCAAAGTTGGTTCAACATACTACACAAATCAATAAATATGATTCACCACATAAACAGAATTAAAAACAAAAACCTATATGATCATCTCCATAGATGCAGAAAGAACTTTCAATAAAATCCAACATCCCTTCATAATAAAATCCCTCAATAGATGAGTCATCAAAGGAACATAACTCAAAATAATAAGGGCCATCTACGACAAACCCACAGCCAACATCATACTGAAAGGGCAAAAACTGGAAACATTTCCCTTGAGAACTGGAACAAGAGAAGGATGACCACTGTCACCACTCCTATTCAACACAGTACTGGAAGTACTAGCCAGAGCAATCAGGCAAGAGAAAGAAACAAAAGGCACACAAATAGAAAAAGGAGGTCAAACTATCTCTCTTTGTGGATAATTTGATTCTATACCTGGAAAACCCAAAGACTTTACCAAAAATCTCCTGGAACTGATAAATGACTTCAGTAAGTTTCAGGATACAAAATCAATGTACAAAAACCTGTAGCATTTCTATACACCAGTAACATTCAAGCTGAGAACCAAATCAAGAATGCAATCCCATTTATAATAGCCACACAAGAAAATAAAATACCTAGGAATACATCTAACCAAGGAGGTAAAAGATCTCTACAAGGAGTACCACAATACACTCCTGAAAGAAATCATAGATGTCACAAACAAATGGAAAAGCATTCTATGCTCGTGGATTGGAAGAATCAATATCATCAAAATGGCCATATTGCCCAAAGCAATCTACAGGCTCAATGCTATTCCTATCAAACTACCAATGCTGTTTTTCACAGAATTGAAAAAAACTATTCTAAAATTCATGTGGAACCAAAGAAGAGTCCAAATAGCCAAAGCAATCTTAAGCAAAAGAATAAAGACAGAGGCATCACTTACTTGACTTCAAACTATACTAAGGCTACCACAACCCAAAGAGAATAGTACTGGTACAAACACAGACACATAGACCAATGGAACAGAATAGTGAACTCAGAAATAAAGCTGCACACTTACAGCCTCCTAATTGTCCACAAAGCTGACAAAAACAAGCAATGGAGAAAGGACTCCCTATTCAATAAATGGTACTGGGATAGCTCGCTAGCCGTATGCAGAAGAAACTAGACTCTTTCCTTTCATCAAATAAAAAATTAACTCAAGATGGATTAGAAATTTAAATGTTACTACATACCCACAAAAAATAAAAATAAAAATAAAAATAGACAAAAATTTTTAAAAGTTTTAAATATAAGACCTCAAACTACAAGAATCCTAGAAGAGGCCAGGCTCGGTGGCTCACACATGTAATCCCCGCACTTTGGGAGGCCGAAGTGGGCGGATCACAGGGTCAGGAGCTCGAGACCTGTCTGGCCAATGTGGTGAAACTCCGTCTCTACTGAAAATACAAAAATGACCCAGGTGTGGTGGCGGGTGCCTGAAGTCCCAGCTACTTGGGAGGCTGAGGCAGGAGAATCACTTGAACCCGGGAGGCAGAGGTTGCAGTGATCCGAGATCACACCACTGACCTCTAGCCTGGCCAACAGAGAGAGACTCCGTCTCAAAAAAAAAAAAAAGAAAAGAATCCTATAAGAAAACTTAGAAACATTCTGGACATTGGACATGGAAAGAATTTATGATTAAGTTCTGCACAGCAATTACAACAAACCAAAAATTGACAAATGGGACCTAATCAAAGAACTTCTGCATAGCAAAAGAAACTATGAACGAGGTAAACAGACAACCTACAGAACAGGAGAAAATATTTACAAACTATGCATCTAACAAAGGCCCAATACTCAGAACCTATAAGGAGCTTAAATGATTGAACAAGCACAAAATAAATGACCCCATTAAAAATGGACAAAAGACATGAACAGATACTTCTCAAAAGAAGACATGCAAGCAGCTAACAAACATATTAAAAAAAATGCTCAATATCACTAATCAGAGAAATGCAAATCAAAACCACAATTAGATACCATCTTACATCAGTCGGAATGGCTATTATTAAAACATCAAGAAACAACAGATGTTGGTGAGGCTGTGGAGAAAAGGAACACTTATACACTATTTGTGAGAATGTAAATTAATTCATCTACCATGCAAAGTGGCTTGACGATTTCCCAAGGAACTTAAAATGGAACTACCATTCGACTCAGCAATCCCGTTACTAGGTATATATCTAAAAGAAAACAAATTGTTCTCAGAAAGGACATGTGCACTTGTTTGTTCATTGTGGCACTATTCACAATAGCAAAGACATTGAATCAACATAGGTACACATTCAATGGCAGGTTGGATAAAGAAAATGTAGTATATATATACATATCATGGAATGGCATGCAGCCATAAAAAAGAACAAAATCATTCCTTTGCAGCAACATGGATGCAGCTGGAGGCTATTATACTAAGTGAATTAACCCAGGAACATAAAACCAAACACTGCACATTCTCACTTGTAAGTGGGAGCTAAGTACTGGGCACTCCTGGACATAAAGATGGGAACAGTAGACACTGCAGACACTAGAGCAGGGAGGGAGTGGGGAAGAAACTATTGGGTACTATGCTCAGTACCTGGGTGATGGGATCATTCATATCCTAAACCTCAGCATCACACAACATACCCAGATGACAACCCTGCACATGCACCCACTGGATCTTAAACAAAAGTTGGAAAAAAAAAAGATCAAAAGGCACAGGGAACTATAATGTTTGAGACTGATGACAGACCAAAATGCCTTAACAAGTCACTTGATTCAGGCCTCACTCAGCTCCAAGTCATTTCCATTTAATGGCTGCTCCGAGGCCTGTGCAAAGTGGTTCTCTGGTCTCAGTCCAGTCATTGGTGGTCAACTGTCCATGACCAATGGCCTTATTGTTTCATTGTGATGTGTTGGTTGCTGAGCTGTGTCAAATCTGCTTTCCTATTTCTCCTGTAAATATGAGCTCAGGTACTGCACTGTGGTTGTGGGGAGAAGTTTAGGAGCGGAAAGGACATTTTAAAATGTAAAATTACTATTGGCTATTGCTTGTTTTTTGCTCCAGGGGACCGGAAAAACAAGCTCAACCAGTGTCAAACTCCAAGAAGTCTATGAAGCTGCATGGTAATGGCTCAGGCCAGGTGTAATAAATTGCCAGGAACAGGGCATTTCCAGGTTGTTGTGGATTCTGAGGGAAAGTGGCATTTTCACAGGCTCCTGATTATTCTGAAATGGAGTGTTTTCAGACATGCTAAGGAAATATACAACTGCACTTTCCGTAGGCTAATCTTTCCAAAAGGGTGTCTAGTGTTATGGCTGGAGATGTTTTGTCTTAGTTGCTGTGATGGTTTTTTGATGAGTGAACTTTCTCTTTTTTCCTTTTCTCCAATTTCATAGCCCAGTTTACTAGTTCACTTCCTATTGCACATTCACTCTGTCGAATGCAGTTTCAGATGACTGGCATTTTGTCTTGATCAAAGCTAAGAAGGATTTTATGTTTGCTTTGTTTACTAGTTCCAAGTCAATGCGGTAATTTTTAGGAGATAGTAGAGAATCAGCCAGATACACAGTTCTTCACTTAATTGGAGACCATGAACCCAACTGTGTGGACCCCAGGAAGTCCCAATGCAGGAATTATTAAAAGAATATGAATTTAGATGATAAACCCAGGACAAACTGATACAGCTTATTCCAGGGCTGGTCTATTCTTTCTGAAAGCAGAACTTCATCTAGTAACTCAAGTAAAAATCAAGTAAAAAGGGGAGTCGATTTTTTCCATTTGTTTCTCCACTTTCATTTTCTCTGGAGTCAGTGACCTGTGGGCTTCTTTATGATCCTTGAGTTGGAGGGACCCAGGGGCCACAGTCCTGGTGCCCTCCTCCTCTCAAGAAAATCTCTCAGGTCAATAACCTTTTATTTCTGACCTTTTAACCGGCTCTAGTGGGCCATGAAAACCTAAATGCCATTCTTTTGGATTCCTGGGAAGCTCCAAGTCTCTTGAATCCAATTCTCTAGGGGAGTTTTACTCCCATATATTCAGGTCATTGATCCTGCAATAACAGCCCCAAGTCATTTGTGCAAGTCACTTCTCCAGGGAAGGAAAAGCTGCTGCTGAATAGCATCAAGGATGATGTCACTAGATAGCTATAGTCCTCTCCAAAGTCATGAAGCTCTCGTTTCTAGGGGCTGGGAGACTTGGAGAAGCATTAGTAATAGGATGCAGATTGCCATCTTAGTGGAAAAGCTTGAAAGACAGATCAACAAGACAAGTTGCTGCTTATTCTGAGATGTATTGAAATTTTTACCCAGAGATCCTGTGGGCAGCACACGGATCTTAAAATAAGAAAGCAGATAGCACCTGTTCTCCAATGTGCTTCTGGTGCCCACGTTTTGACTTGACATGATTTGGATAGAAACATTACAGGCAATGACAATGGCTTGCCAGAAATATTTGAATACAACTTGAAGTTTCTGCACAAGGCTGACCTGCAAAACAGTAAGAGCCGAAGTCAGACTGGGGAAGTATGGGTCTACTGTTCTCTAAGGAACTTTGAAGTCCCACCCTAGGCAGGTGGTCTTTTCTATAAAACTTGATTAAATCACCAGTCATGTCGTTTTTAGAGAATTAAGTATACTTTTTTGAATTAGGAAACTGATATTTTACTTGAACAATTCCAGAGACCTTGACTGAGGGTCAACCAATACCTGGATTCTAGCCCTGGCTGTGTCAGTGTTTAGCTGTACCATCTTGGACTTTTAAATTCACTTTCTCATAATTTCTGCATCTGGGCAATGGGAACACCATTATCAGCATGCCTATTTCATAGGGTTGTTGTAGCAACCAGTAATAGATGTGAAAATGCTTTGACAATAGTGAAAGCAATTATGCTCATTGTGTCCTTAGAATTTATTCAAACTTTTCTTGACAATGCCTTGGGGAAATGAGTTTCAAAAGTAGGCTACTCACCATATAAGCGATACTTCTTCACCAATCTGCCAATTTTAGGGAGGGCGTAAGGTAGGAGGGTGGCAACACTTAACTTTGTGTTTTTCAGGCCTTAGTGTGAACTTTATACAGAATGTCTCTTTATCATTTTATTTATCAAGAAGGCTTATTTTTTAAAATATGAGATTTTGCAGCTAAATGGCTGAGAAATAAGCTGATGAATATAAACTTTATAATTCAACAGTTATCTCCATGTTTATAGCATCAATCATACATTTATTTTATTCCACACCAAGATACTGAATGAAGAGTTCAGAGTTTATGTAAATCTTATGTAAATCATTCATCTTCCCTAATGCATGTTGGCTACCCTGCTGTGTGAGATGTGACTTCAGTTCTTTGCTTCTACTTTATAAACATAAGAGAAACAGAAAATTATTTAGTAAAGGCATTATTAGCAAGAGAGCAGTGATTTTGGTTGAATCACTGCTGGGCTTGGCAAATTAATTTTTGCCTGCATGGTAGGTAGGTTCATATTTAGTAAATGATTTGTGGCTCTCAACAAGTGAGGGGCTATTGTTAATTTGACCAGACTGTTAAACCTCATTTCATTAAAATATGTAGTCCTCTGATTCCCTTAAATCTTTGCCTCAGGCTTTTCTTCTATGCCAAACAAAATGGTTGCTTCTGTTGTTGAAATGACTGGTAAATGACAAAAGAACTCTCCTGTGGTAAAATGACATTGCAGTTAGATATATTATTTTCATCTAATTTAGGTTATACTATTTCATTAAATTTCCTAAGAACTCTTTACAAATAAATCTATATTTAAATATGTCAATAATCCACACATTTTTGTTGTAAAATATTAAAATAACACTGAAAAGCTCCTGAAGGAAGCACTAAACATGGAAAGGAACAACCAGTACCAGCCACTGCAAAAACATGCTAAATTGGAAAGACCATTGATGCTAGGAAGAAACTGCATCAACTAACGAGCGAAATAACCAGCTAACATCATAATGACAGGATCAAATTCATACATAACAATATTAACCTTAAATGTAAATGGGCTAAATGCCCCAATTAAAAGACACAGACTGGCAAATTGGAAAAAGAGTCAAGAACCACCAGTGTGCTGTATTCAGGAGACCCATCTTACGGGCAGAGACACACATAGGCTGAAAATCAAGGGATGGAGGAAGATCTACCAAGCAAATGGAAAACAAAAAAAAAGCAGGCATTGCAATCCTAGTCTCTGATAAAACAGACTTTAAGCCAACAAAGATCAAAAGAGACAAAGAAGAGCATTACATAGTGGTAAAGGGATCAATTCAACAAGAAGAGCTAACTATCCTAAATATACATGTACCCAATACAGGAGCACTTAGATTCATACAGCAAGTCCTTAGAGACATACAAAGAGACTTAGACTCCCACACAATAATAACGGGAGACTTTAACACCCCACTGTCAACATTAGACAGATCAATGAGACAGAAAGTTAACCAGGATATCCAGGAATTGAACTCAGCTCAGAACCCAGTGGACCTAATAGAAATCTACAGAACTCTTCACCCCAAATCAACAGAATATACATTCTTCTCAGCATCATATTCCAAATTTGACCATATAGTTGGAAGTAAAGCACTCCTCAGCAAATGTAAAACAACAGAAATTATAACAAACTGTCTCTCAGACCACAGTGCAATCAAACTAGAACTCAGGATTAAGAAACTCAATCAAAACCACTCAACTACATGGAAACTGAACAACCTGCTCCTGAATGACTACTGGGTACATAACAGAATGAAGGCAGAAATAAAGATGTTCTTTGAAACCAATGGGAACAAAGATACAACATACCAGAATCTCTGGGACACATTTAAAGCAGTGTGTAGAGGGAAATTTATAGCACTAAATGCCCACAAGAGAAAGCAGGAAAGATCTAAAATTGACACCCTGACATCACAATTAAAAGAACTAGAGAAGCAAGAGCAAACATATTCAAAAGCCAGCAGAAGGCAAGAAATAACTAAGATCAGAGCAGAAATGAAGGAGATAGAGACACAAAAAACCCTTCAAAAAAATCAGTGAATCCAGGAGCTGGTTTTTTTGAAAAGATCAATAAAATTGATAGACCACTAGCAAGACTAATAAAGAAGAAAGACAGAATAATCAAATAGGTGCAATAAAAAATGATAAAGGGGATATCATCACTGATCCCACAGTAATACAAACTACCATCAGAGAATACTACAAACACCGCTATGCAAATAAACCAGAAAATCTAGAAGAAATGGATAAATTCCTGGACACATACACCATCCCAAGACTAAAGCAGGAAGAAGCTGAATCCCTGAATAGACCAATAACAGACTCTGAAATTCAGGCAATAATTAATAGCCTACCAACCAAAAAAAGTCCAGGACCTGATGGATTCACAGCTGAATTCTACCAGAGGTACAAAGAGAAGCTGGTACCATTCCTTCTGAAACTATTCCAATCAATAAAAAAAGAGGGAATCCTCCCTAACTCATTTTATGAGGCCAGCATCATCCTGATACCAAAGCCTGGCAGAGACACAACAAAAAAAGAGAATTTTAGACCAATATCCCTGATTAACATTGATGCAAAAATCCTCAATAAAATACTGGCAAACCGAATCCAGCAGCACATCAAAAAGCTTATCCAAAACAGCATGGTACTGGTACCAAAACAGAGATATAGACCAATGGAACAGAACAGAGCCCTCAGAAATAATACCACACATCTATAACCATCTGATCTTTGACAAACCTGACAATAACAAGAAATGGGGAAAGGATTCCCTATTTAATAAATGGTGCTGGGAAAACTGGCTAGCCACATGTAGAAAGTTGAAACTGGATCCCTTCCTTACACCTTATACAAAAATTAATTCCAGATGGATTAAAGAGTTAAACATAAGACCTAAAACCATAAAAACCCTAGAAGAAAACCTAGGCAACACCATTCATGACATAGGCATGGGCAAATACCAAGGGCAATGACAACAAAAGCCAAAATAGACAATGGGATCTAATTAAACTAAGGAGCTTCTGCACAGCAAAACAAACTATCATCAGAATGAACAGGCAATCTACAGAATGGGAGAAAATTTTTGCAATCTACCCATCTGACAAAGGGCTAATATCCAGAACCTACAAAAAACTTAAACAAATTTACAAGAAAAAAATCAAACAACCCCATCGAAAAGTGGGTGAAGGATATGAACAGACACTTCTCAAAAGAAGACATTTATGCAGCCAACAGACACATGAAAAAATGCTCGTCATCACTGGCCATCAGAGAAATGCAAATCAAAACCACAATGAGATACCATTGCACACCAGTTAGAATGGCGATCATTAAAAAGTCAGGAAACAACAGGTGCTGGAGAGGATGTGAAGAAATAGGAACACTTTTACAATGTTGGTGGGACTGTAAACTAGTTCAACCATTGTGGAAGACAGTGTGGCGATTCCTCAAGGATCTAGAAGTAGAAATACTGTTTGACCCAGCAATCCCATTATTGGGTATATACCCAAAGGATTGTAAATCATGCTGCTATAAAGACACATGCACATGTATGTTTATTGCAGCACTATTCACAATAGCAAAGACTTGGAACTGACCCAAATGTCCATCAATGATAGACTGGATTAAGAAAATGTGGCACATATACACTATGGAATACTATGCAGCCATAAAAAAGGATGAGTTCATGTCCTTTGTAGGGAAATGGATGAAGCTGGAAATAATCATTCTGAGTAAACTATTGCAAGGACAGAAAACCAAACACCACGTGTTCTCACTCATAGTTGGGAATTGAACAATGAGAAGACTTGGACACAGGGTGGGGAACATCACACACCAGGGCCTGTGGTGGGGTGGGGTGAGGTGGGGTGGGGAGGGATAGCATTAGGAGATATACCTAATGTAAATGATGTGTTAATGGGTGCAGTACACCAACATGGCACATGTGTACGTATGTAACAAACCTGCATATTGTGCACATGTATCCTAGAACTTAAAGCATAATAAAATAAATAAATAAATAAAATAATACTGAAAATCGAAGCTTTCTTGCCAAATTGTCCCATTCTTCTCTCTCCAGTGACTCTGACCCACTTTCCCCTCTTTTTTTTTTTTTTTTTTTTGAGACAGAGTCATGCTCCGTCACCCAGGCTGGAGTGCAATGGGGTGATCTCAGCCCACTGCAACCTCTACCTCCTGGGTTCAAGCGATTCTCCTGCCTCAGCCTCCAGAGTAGCTGAGATTACAGGCGCCCACCACGACGCCCAGTTAATTTTTGTATTTTTAGTAGAGACGGGGTTTCACCATGTTGACAAGGCTGGTCTCGAACTCCTGACCTCAGTGATCCACCCGCCTTGGCCTCCCAAAGTGCTGGGATTACAGGTGTGAGCCACCGTGCCCAGCCTCCCCTCTTTTCTCTATCTATTTACATTTATATGTGTATATGTGCATATAAAAAAGTATATTTTGTTTTTGTTTTGGGTATGTGTGTATATATTTTAGCATACATGGGGTTATGTTTGCTTTTCAACTTGCTCTTTATTCCCTGAATATGTTTTGGAGATCTTTCCAAGTTTCTACCTGAGGATCTATATCATTTTTTAAAACTACTAGCTGGTATTCTAAAATATAGGAGTACAATTTATTATGGTTTCATAGACTTCTTCTAATTTTTTTAATTAGAAACAATACTACAATGAATATACTTACACAGGCCAAATTTATAAGTGGAAATTTTGGGTAGAAGGGTATGAAGATTTTTGTTTTCTAGAACGAAGGGAAAGGTAGTAGTAAGTTACATGTTGATTACAGTGTATCTATTTTGTTTGTGATAAAAGATATTTTGGTTTCTATTTCTATTTTCATAATCATTTCCTCCTGAGTCCCCTTTGGAGGCTATACCTGTCCTCATCTATAGTTGACGAATATGCTATTACTCAAAATAATTCTGTCCCAGGAGCACATGGGTTACAGGGCCTTGGACACTGAACAATGCACAGAGACACCCAAATGAACAGTCCTTTGGAAAGAAAGCTGCTTTGCATAAAATTACCCTGGCCTTGGAGAAAGCCAGAGAATGTTTTGTTCTCCCCATTATGAGTTGGCAGAGGTGGCTGAGGATGAGGCAATGGGGGAGGTAGGCCATGTATATAATCTTCTCAGGAGCTAATGCGGACTGGGTGATGAAAGGCCTGGCTTCTGGGTGGAATGAAGGCCCTACTCGGAGGACAGGGTTTTGTGGTCTCCATGCCCCAGGGGTGGTTTTGTGGTCTCCGTGCCCCAGAGTGAGGCACCTAAGTCTCCTGGTACCAGCCAAGTGGTCACTGTGGTCACAGACTTCCTTTTTGAGGAAAAAGGAATGCAATGCTAAGGTGAGTCCTTTCTCTCCTTTCCAATGGAATATTTAAATTATGTTCACCTTTGATAAGAACATTTCTGACAATATAGCGGGTCAGTGAAACCCATATTTCTAAGTAGAAAGCGTAATAGATAAATCCAAGGCAAGAAAATATACAATTATCTATTTGCAATTATAATTATGTAGTTATCTACTTGCATAATAGATAAATCGAAAGCAAGGTTGAGAGTGTATAAGGTGAAAATGGCAAAATCAAGACAGCTGATGATAAATATAATTATGGTCAGGCATGGTGGCTCATGCCTGTAATCCCAGCACTTTGGGGGGCTGAGGCAGGCATATCATCTAAGGTCAGGAGTTCGAGACCGGCCTGACCAACATGGTAAAACCCTGTCTCTACTAAAAATAGAAAATTATCTGGGTGTGATGGCACATGCCTATAATGCCAGCTACTCGGGAGGCTGAGGCTGGAGAATCGCTTGAGCTCAGAAAGTGAAGGTTGCAGTGAGCCAAGATCGTGCCATTGCACTCCAGCCTGGACAACAAGAGGGAAACTCCATCTCAAAATAATAATAATAATTATTATTGTTATACTAGCTCACATGCATTGAACATATACCATGGACCAGGCACTGTGTATAATTGCTTCATAGCTCATTTCATCCTCCCAGCAACCTTATTATCCCATTTTATAGGCAAAGAAACTTGTGCTCAGAGAGGATGCAGAACCAGATCAAGGTCACATGGCTGGTGAGTGGTAGAGTCAGGCTTTGTATCCAGAGCATAAACTCTTAACCATTATTGTGTTTATAATTCTCTACACTCCTGCCTCATGGTGTTCTTTTAAATTTTCTAATTTAAATTTTTTATTTCCATAGGTTTTTGGGGAACAGGTGGTGTTTGGTTACATGAATAAGTTCTTTAGTGGTGATTTCTGAGATTTTGGTGCACCCATCACCCAAGTAGTATATACTCTACACAATTTGTAGTCTTTTATCCCTTACCCTTCTCCCACCCATTCCCCTGAGTCCCCAGAGTCTATTGTGTCATGCTAATGCCTTTGCATCATCATAGCTTTGCTCCCACTTATGAGTGAGGACATACGATGTCTGGTTTTCCATTCCTGAGTTACTTCACTTAGAATAATGGTCTCTTATTGCATCCAGGTCGTTGCGAATGCCATTATTTCATTCCTTTTTATGGCTGAGGAGCATTCCGTGGTTTAAATATACCACAATTTTTCTATTCATTTGATTGATGGGCATTTGGGCTGGTTCCAAATTTTTGCGATTTCAAATTGTGCTGCTATAAATATGTGTGTTCAAGTATCTTTTTTGTATAGTGATTTCTTTTCCTCTGGATGGATACCCAGTAGTGGGATTGCTGGATCAAATGGTAGTTCTACTTTTAGTTCTTTAAGGAATCTCCACACTGTTTTCCCTAGTGGTTGTACTAATTTACATTCCCACCAGCAGTGTAAAAGTGTTCCCTTTTCACCACATCCCCACTAAACATCTCTTATTTTTTGATTTTTTGATTATGGCCATTCTTGAAGGAGTGAGGTGATATCACATTGTGGTTTTGATTTGCATTTCCCTGATCATTAGTGTTGAGCATTTTTTCATATGTTTGTTGGCCATTTGTATATCTTCTTTTGAGAGTTGTCTATTCTCATTTGGTGTTCTGAGAGAGAAAGTTTTTTCTCTTCTCTTTTGAGACGGAGTTTTGCTCTTGTTGCTCAGGCTAGAGTGCAATGGCTCAATCTCAGCTCACTGCAACCTCCTTCTCCCAGGTTCAAGTGATTCTCCTGCCTCAACCTCCTGAGTAGCTGGGAGAACAGGTGCGTGCCACCACGCCTGGCTAATTTTTGTATTTTTAGTAGAGACGGGGTTTCACCATGTTGGCCAGGCTGGTCTTGAACTCCTGACCTCAAGTGATCCACCCCCCTTGGTCTCCCAAAGTGCTGGGATTACAGGCGTGAGCCACTGCATGTGGCTGAAAGTTTTTCTGCATAGATTGTTCGTGTACCCCAAATTCCTGACTTCTTTCTCAGCAGGATGAACTGGGGTGTACCTAAAGTTCTCCAGGCTGTAAACTCAAGGGAAGGACAAACCAATTCTGGTCCAAGTAGCAGATGAATTCCTTTAGAGGAGAAAGATGATTTCCCAAGCTGTAATACCTTGATAAAAATATACCTCAAGTCCAACCCTCTTAGCAACAATTTTATTCATTAAGCAAGCTTCTGCTATTATTATTCTTTTGTTGTTGTTGTTTTTGAGACAGAGTCTCACTCTGTTGCCCAGGCTGGAATGCAGTGGCACGATCTCAATGATCTCAGCTCACTGCAACTTCCACCTCCTGGGTTCAAGGATTCTCATGCCTCAACCTCCCAAGTAGCTGGGAGGTGCAGGCCTCCAGGTGCATGCCAACACACTTGGCTAATTTGTGTATTATTAGTAGAGATGTGGTTTTGCCATGTTGGCCAGGCTGGTCTCGAACTCCTGGTCTCAAGTGATCCACCTGTCTTGATCTCCCAGATTGCTGGGATTACAGGCATGAACTACTGTGCCTGGCCTTCTGCTATTATTTTGATTTTCCTACTGGGAACAGAAGGCTCTATGAGGTTAACGTGAGAAGTTTGGTCATTTTGGCCATTATGTTTATTCCTAAAGTAATACACTAGAATTTTGGATTGCTGGCCAATCTCCTGTGATTTCAGTGAAAATGACATAGACAGCATTCAGAGCAAGGAGAGAAAGAGGAAAGGGGTGTAGAGGAACACACTTCTCCTCTTGACCTGAGACGTAGGATGACTGGTAGCCAGAGTCTTCCTGGTCTTGAAGAGAACCTGCTGTCGATTGGTCTGGGGGCTGCTCTGTTTCCCTGGGAGCTGTTGGCCACTCTCATTCTATAGACCGGACTTGGAGAGTGACTCTGCATTCATTTACCAGCTTGTGCTTCAGTTTCGTGTGTATTTTAATTGACTTCCATTTCTTTCCACCCACTATTTTGACTCCCTTTGCTCTCTTACTATTCTCAGAGAACCTGAGTAATCGCATGTAAAAATAAAATTTCTGCTCATGGGGATGGCACCTTTAGATGTGGGGGCTGGGGATGACTGATAGCTGTAGGCCATTTTAAGGGCCACAGCAGCCACTGCTCATTTGTAAAAACTGACTTTCCTGCCAGTTTCCTGCCAGAACCAATTCAAATCAAAGTGTCAGTTTCTTGACTAAAATAACATTTTTTTTTCCTTTTGCAAAAAGAGGTTTTCTGCAAAAAGATGGAGTCAGCCAGTGCCTTCTCGTGCTCCCGGGGAGATGGAAAAGCAGTGTGCTCTTCGACACTGCAGGAAGAGATAATTACTCCTCCCAGCCCTAGCCCCTCCTGGATTCTGCTCTTGACTGTGCCCAAGACTGAGTGGAGCAGAGACCCACGCTGGCAGCCCCTGGGGGCACACGCTCCAGGTCTCCATGGGAGCTTTGAAGTCCCAGCAGAAGGGCTCCAGCTACACATTATTGGAAAAGGCCAGGGCTCTGGTCAGAGTGACACAACCTCTTAATCCTCTCCTTACATTCCCGTGACACCCCTCCAACACACATACACACATATGTACACATGCACACACACTCACATGTGCACACACATATAGGCACACACATTCACAATACAAACATATACACAAATACACACTCACACGCATGTGCCCCTCCACATACACACTCTCACACACCTTTGTGCACACATATATACACATGTACACATACAAACACTACTCTAAGTAGGACTCAAGGCCGCATTTGTGATGATGTTGTATAAAACAAAGCAAATTTATTTTCCATTGTACTCTAGGTAAACCTATACAACCTGACTTCATTTAGGTGCAAGGACATAAACAGCCTGGAATTTATCTTCTTAGTTGTACCATCAGGTTATTAAAGATCTTTCAAGCAGATGCCATTGTTGAATCACATTCACCAAAAAAAAGATCAAAAAATTGAAAAACAAAAAACGTATTTTTTTCAGTCTGAGAAAAACTTGCTGGTTTAATTCAATTCCTTCTGCCTCGCCCCACCCTCATTTGTCATAAGTTTTATCACAAGTTCAAGAAAGAAGGCATGACTATGTTTAATCTTTCAGATGACTGTTTCTTTGCAATTCCTTCAAACCTTAACAATTTTCCATTATGTCTTCCTTACCAAGATAAATGAAGGTGTATAACAAGCCTAAAGGGGTTGAGAAGTCTGGGAGGTGAGAGAGAGTGGGGAGAGAGAAAACTAGAAATGAACCAAGCTGAACACGCAGGCTAACTTAGGTGCCTTGTCTTAGATTTAACAGCAGGTCACCATGATTTACAAGTTAAGATCTCATTCCCTGCATCTTATATCCCCAAGACATGAGGAATGGAAGGAATGAAAATGTCATTTATTTCTTACCTCAATGACTTATAGATTTTTAAGGAGGTTCTCTTGGACCTCAGAGCAAGTTGCCCTTGACAGATGACTTTGCTACTGTATTTGATTTCACATTCCCACTAAGGAGTGCCAAGCAAAATCTGTTATGTTTTAAATTGCCATATAATTTCTGCCCCCTTCCCTCTACTCCACCAATATGCCAAACTAAAAGTAAATCACGCCAAAGACTTTTAACCACACTCTTTAAATTGAAACAAGCATAAGGGACATTTGTCAAGCAGACATCTGGGCCCATGGTTTAGGAAGAAATTTACCAGGTAATGTTCAATTTTCCTTGACAAAGCACGGAGTCCGGCCCATTTGAGAGAGCATTCCAGGGCGATCTGAGGTGGCTGTAGTGCTTCCTTTTGCATCTGATATAGACAAATGACCTGCGAGAACACAAAAGGCTTTTAAAACGATCTAGTCATCCACCGGGTCAATTGAATCATCGAGTGTAGATGGTGCCTCCACCATATGGTCCAGGTCCAGCTGATGCAGCTTACAGAAATAGCCTCTGAACCTAAGGTGACTGAAGATGAAAAGAGAAAAAGAAGAAACAAATCTTAAAAATCAGGCTTAGTTCTTTCTCTCTTGAAGTTTCTGTATTGGCCAACCTGAAGAAGAGATTTTCCGGAAAAAAGTTATCTCATGTCCTGCAGACAAGGAAGATGGTTATTACGAAGTCATTTTGCTTTCTTTTTCTCTTCCTTCTCTTTCTTCCTCCTTCTCCTCTTTCTGCTCTTCCTCTTCCCGCCCCCTTCATCTCTTTCTTTCTATATTTCTCCCTCCCACTCTCTTCCTTTCCTTCTTTCAGGACATAGGAGAGCTTTGGTTACACAGAAGGCACCAATACTTTTTGCTCTTGCTTGATTTGGGTGAGGAGAATGCCTGGGCAGACAGAGGCAGTGTGTCCTGTGGGAATAGTGGCAGTAGCAGGATCTCTGAAGGAGGTTGTCCTGCGCCGCTCTGCAGGAGAAGGAGAAGCCAGAAGGGTGGGAGGGAAATTCCAGAAGACCGATCAGTCTCTTGCTGCGAAAGGAGACGAAGAGGGCTGAGAAGCGAGCCATCCGAGAGGAACTTCAAGAGCTGGATTTCTGGGCCAAGAAATCCTTAAAATCCAAACAGGGGAGGTTTTCTAGGGAGACTGTGGATATACCTTCTGAGGGGAAGCTATTGTGGACATGGAATTTAGAACCAGATAACAGCATTGTTCCTGTTTAGAGTGTATTACCCACAGCGCCTTGTGTCTGATGAGGACAGTAGTAGAATTTCAAAAATTCCCCTGAAACGAATCAGTTGGCTAACATCTGGCAGGCCGTGGGGCACATGCGATTAGAAGTGAGGAAAAAAATGTTAACGTGTCTCATATTTTTATGGAGTGAGAGTGGGTCTCCACCTCATTTCTAGCTTTCCCTCCCTCCTTTGAGGGCAAAGAGTGCAACACTGAAGGGCTGAGAAACACAAAGATCATGCAGTAACACAAACACATTTATATTGGTTTCCTGGTCTCAAGAAAGGGGATTTCTGGGTGTCAAAGCCTGGCTTTCTTAGGGGTCTCTGAAAAAAAGAAGACAATGCCTAGGGTATTTTAAAACCTTTAATCCTGGAATATTTCAAACACATACACAAGTAGAGCACAGTATACTGACCCCATCTCCTCATCCTTCAGAGTCAGCAGCGATTCACATGAGCAGACAGCGCTTCACTCACTCTCCGCCCCTCGCTCCCCACCCCTAACAGGATTATCTTGATGCACATCCCAGACATCATATTATTTAATCTGTAAATACTTTACTGTGTGTCTCTAAGAGCTATGACTTTCTTTCTCTCCTTTTTGAACATGCCCACAGTATCATTATCACGCTTAAAAAATTCCAACAATAGTTCCTTAATATCATCCACATTTCATGGATTTTTTGACTTAATTGGTTTGGGAACTTCCAGGCTGGTGGGGAGGGGCACCCTGATGGGTCATTGGGCACCATGTCAATGCTGCTATTATGTAGCATCCATAGGTATAATTAGGCCTATGACCTTTTCAGATCCAGACAGCAACTAATGAAAATGCAGAGCAAAGGAAAAGAAAAATGTCCTGACTTAGCAGCAGTAATTCCCCTCAGGCATTGCCTTTTCCTCCTCTTATGCCATGACCAGTTACGATTTCACAATTCCCCCATTCCATCCCTGTTCCTGTGCTGTCTCATCAGTTACAAAGCAGCACAGCCTTTGACGGCATTGTGGTGTTTCAAAGACAATCTTTTTCTATTTCTAAGTGTATCCCTTGGGTGCCAGCCATTGAACTCTAGACAGTTTTCAGATTGGGCTGTAATGATGGTGTGGGGTCAGTGACCAAGATTTGGGGAGAACACTAATGTTTCTTAGAGTTAAAAAAGAGACAAGTGAGGACAAGGAGGCCTTTGTTTCTGACGTGGCATCACTTCAGCACAGAAGAAAATGGCAAGGATTGAACCCTGAGCGTAAAACTTTCTTTAGCATCTTGGGCAGAGATAACAAATCAACTGATTGTGGCTGGGACAAAATGTTTCTTTACTTCCAGTCTTCACAAGAGAGGTGGATCATGCTGACCATTATTTGGTGTCCACATTGAGTGTGGAACTATAGCAATTAATTCAAAAGCTCTTTAGACTACTGTTTGTGGGTTCGTTTATTTTTTCCAATTTTTAGGTACAACCGACATCTAAGAGCAATAATTGCCACGTGAATTGAAATGGCCCAGCAATTGCTCTGTGTTGCAGAATGTAAATTTGAAGAAAGACCTTCGATTCTTCTTCTATAGTTGCAGCTGTGTGCTGCAGTAGGGCTTTGTCTGTCTCCCTAATGCATTAGGAACATGATCATTATCACATTCCTGACACAGAGTGGTTCCATGTCTGTGCTATCAGGTAGAGCAGCGGGGAGATAACGTTGCCTTTTGTGTCCCCATGATAGGCCCAGACATGCTCCTCTGTGGTAGCCAACTCAGCTGGCCCTCCTCAGGGACTGTCTGGCAGGATGGATGTGTCCCTTTTCTTTTTTACCTCAAAATGTACCTATTTGGGTTAGATTTCCTAGACCTTTGCTCTCTGTAGGTTGGATATTCAATGCGAGTAATCACTTCAACACATTTAGCAACCTTCTCCTACTAAACATGAGGTTTGCAATTCAGTGTGATAAACCAAGAAATAAGCAAGATACAGATTTTTGTGTTCAAGGAATTTAAAATCTCTTAGTGACAATGAAGCCTATCCACAGATGACCTAATCCAATCTGATCCAATGTCCTGTTGGTTTTATCTCTTAGATGCCACTAAGATCTGTCCATGTTTCTCCATAGCCATAACCTTCTCTGGCCCAAGTCACCATCATCACGGACTTGGAGGCTTGCAATGACCTGCATGTGGTCTCTGTGCATCTGTCCTTCCCTGTCTACAGTCCCATGTCCTCTGTATAGTGGACAAAGCCACCTTTTCAAAATGGAAATGGTGATAAGTCACTCCCAGGCTTAGAGACTAAAGATTAAAATTCTTACCAAGGCTGCTTTCAAGACCCCTCTCACTCTTTTGGCCCCTTTCATTTATCTCCACTTCAGCCTTCCTCTGTGTTCTGCAGCTTCTGGGCCATCTTTCAGCCCTCCTCACCAGGTTGCCTGTGCCACAACTCCGCCTTCCATGAGGTTCCCCTCTGCCTGGTGAACTCTTCCCTCCCATCTGCCTAATTAATTTCTAGGCATCCCTCAGCTCTCAGCTCAAACATCACTCCCCAGGGACCATCCCAGAGAGCCACATAGCACCCTGCTCCTCTCCTCTGCAGCAGTGATCACACCTGTCATTTGACACTTACTGTGGGGTGACTAGATATCTGTCTCTCCATGCTCGTTGGAGTGTAGTCAGTGTGCAGCACAAGGACAGGGACCACTGCTTTGTTCACCATTGCATCCCTTGTGCCCAACACAGTAGCTGGTGTATGGTTTGTGGAATGGATAAATGAAGCAAAAACCCTAGCTCAGGGGTGGAAGTCATACTGAGAAAGATGGAATGGTGGCTGTCGAAATGGAAGGCAGAGAAGGGAGGGAATGGAGAGGTGAGAGAGACTTTGTGATGGCAGAACTGAGGTGACTTGGAAATCACTAAAGGTAAGAACTTGAAGATGATTTTGCATTTCCAGGCTTGTTGGCTGTTTCCCCATAATGTGTTGCTCAGCACACTTGTCCCGTGAGTTGATTCATAAATGGGAAAAGGGTTCCTTGGACAAATATGTTTGAAAAGTGTTCTAGTCTAAATCTTTCTTTTGGAGCTTCACAATATAAACTATTATATTAAAGACTCTTTATGGTTATAGGAAGAGAATCTATTTGACTTGAAATAAAGAAGTCAGAGGGAAGAACCGGTTGGGAGGTGAGGAGCATGGGGAAGAAAATTATTTTTTCTGATCTGTTGAGTAAAAATGCCAGTGGATTTTCAAGAGGGGATGTTAAACAGGGCATTGCCAATGTAGGTCTTCAGATGAGAGAACAGATATGTGAAAATGCTCCTAAAACATACAGCAGAATTGCTTATTCAGGCATGAACATGCCAGTCTTTTAAGGGAAAAGGCTTTCTGGAGATATAGTCCTTTTGCCCACAGACAAACTGTCTCGGAGGAAAGTTCAGGCATGGGAGTGCATTGGGAATTTCTTAAGAATCCATAGATACTTTGATGAGACTCATACTCTTTAGCAGAGTGGCATGGTCTGCTGGTTCCCTATACAATGTGCCCTCTATCTCTCTTTTTTATTTGTGGAGTATATCATTTGGGACTGCAAATATGTCCAGGTAAGATACTGCTTACCCTAAATTCTCTTGTAGTTAGGGGTGGCCAATTAAAGGAGAAGGCAGGACTTTCTATTAAGCTCTTTAAAAGAAATCTACGCCAATGTCGATAGCGGTATTATTCACAATAGACAAAAGGTCCAAATCCATGACAGATGAATGGATAAACAAAATATGGTATCTATAGGCAACCAAATATTGTCCAGTTCTAAAAAGGAAGAAAATTCTGACATGTGCAACAACATGGATGAACCTTGAGGTCCTCACACCGAAGTAAAATATGCCAGCCACAGAAGGACAGATATTGTATCGTGCTGCTTATCTGAGGTACCTAGAGTATTCAAGTTTACAGACAGAAGTTAGAATGATGGTTGCCAGGGACTAGGGGAGAGGGTGATACAGTTTGGCCATGTCCCCACCCAAATCTCCTCTTGAATTGTAGCTCAGATAATTCTCATGTGTCATGGGAGGGACCTGGTGGGAGGTAATTGAATCCTGGGGGTGGGTCTTTCCTGTGCTGTTCTTGTGTGACAGTGAGTAAGTCTCATGATATCTGATGGTTTTATAAAGGGAAGTTCCCCTACACAAATTTCCTGCCTGCCACCACGTAAGATGTGCCTTTGCCGGACCTTCCACCATGATTGTGAGGCCTCCCCAGCAATGTGTAACTGTAAGTCCACTAAACTTCTTCCTTTTATAAATTACCCGGTCTTGGGTATGTCTTTATTAGCAGTGTGAGAATAGACTAATACAGAGGGGCATAGGGTGTGAATGTTTATTGGGTACAGGATTTTAGTTTGGTATGATAAAAAAGTTCTAGAGATGGATGATGATGATGGCTACACAATAATGGACATGTGCTTAATGCCACTGAACTGTACATCTAAAAATAGTTCACATATAAATTCTATTATGTATATTTTACCATAATAAAAACAACAACAACAAGAGATTTTTTAAAAATTTGTTTTTTTTGAGATGGAGTCTCGCTCTGTCGCCCAGGCGGGAGTGCAGTGGTGTGATCTCGGCTCACTGCAAGCTCCGCCTCCCGGGTTCACACCATTCTCCAGCCTCAGTCTCCTGAGTAGCTGGGACTACAGGCGCCTGCCACCACACCTGGCTAATTTTTGTAGTTTTTTTTTTTTTTTTTCAGTAGAGATGGAGTTTCACCATAGCCAGGACAGTCTCGATCTCCTGACCTCGTCATCTGCCTGCCTCTGCCTCCCAAAGTTCTGGGATTATAGGCCTGAGCTACTGCGCCCGGCCTTAAAAATTCTTAAGTTTTTTAAAAAAGAGATTCACTTAACTAGGTGCATTTTTCTTTTTCTTCTTTCTACCCTCATTCTAGATTTAATGACCGGTGCTCTAGCAGCCTCCTTGATCTGGAGGCAAACTTGAGTAAATAAGGAGGCAGTGCAAAGATAAAATAAGCCTGGATCCTGATATAACTGCAGAGACATTATATCATTTTGGATTTCTTAGCTCTCTTTTGTGCAGAAGAGAGAAAACTGTATCTTGTTTGAACCTCTCATTTTGGTTTTCAGTGATGTACCAGTAAACCTAATCTTAATGAGTACACTCATTCTTTTATTTGTTGACTTATTATTTTATAAAACATGTATTGAACTCCTACTATGTTTGAGGCACTGGAGATACAAAAATGAAAAAAGGCAAGGCACAGAGGCTCGTACTTGTAATCCCAGCAACTCGGGAGGCTGAGATGAGAGGATTACTTGAGGCCATGAGTTTGAGACCAGTCTGGGCACCATAGCAGACTTTGTCAATATGCAAAATAAAAAATTAAAAAAATTGGCCTGGGTTGGTGGCGTGCAACTGTAATCCCAGCTACTTGGGAGGCTGAGCAGGGAGGATCACTTGAGGCCAAGAGTTTGAGGTTACAGTGAACAATGATTGAATAATTGTACCACTGCATTCTAGTCTGGGTGACAGAATGAGACCCCGTCTCAAAGAAAAGAAAAAAAAATAAAACAATTCTGCTCTCAAACCTCAAATCCTTGCTTTCTAAAAGGAAGAGCAATAGCCAAAAAGCCTAGGCAGGACCACTGATGTGATGTCTGGTTGCTTCCTCTCTGGTAAGCTGGTGAATCATACTTTGTACAGAGATCTTTTTCGATAAAGCCTCTTTGTAAAGAATTCAACACCTTAATAACTTTCAGGGGTGAGATTTTGCCAAGTTCTTGGCTGCAGCACACAGCTGGGTATGAGTTGCACTATCTGTGACTGAGCTAATTGTATGTTGCTGATGGTATATGTATATTTATTCAATATCAACCCACGTTTATCTGAGTCCCACTTTGTACTTGCAGTGAGCAGCAATGAACAATAGGCCTGACTGAGCCGCAGTGATGGATCTTATTGCAAACCACAGGCTTTTAAAATTCCCCATTCAGTGCAGAGAGTCTTCACAGAGGGAAAGAACTAAGATCCCTATTGATAACTACAGACACCATGATGATCTCATTGTCTCTGCCTCTCTCCACCGCCAGAGTGTTTCTTAAGGTCCCTAGATAATGGTAACACTAACAGGCTTCTTTGCAGATCAGTCATTAATTTCAATTTTAAAAAGCCTTGGAAACTACATTAGAGCTCAAGGTTAGAAGAATGAAGCACTTGTACCCAAGAGTGGTTGAGGGGTAAGTGGAGAGGAATGCAGAAGCCACCTTGGGTAAGTCTCTTCTCTTCAAACCTGAGTTCCTCATTTCAGAAATAAAAGTGTCGAATGTGATATTTCAGGGGCCTTCCAGAGCTGATATTCTGTGATTTCCAGTTATTAGTTTGCTTGAGTGAAATGGCTTACTGGAAGATTCGAAATTGTGCCTGTCTGGAATCCTAGAGCCCTGGGTCACAGGATGTTCAATCATTCATTCACTCTCTCATGCATCCATCCACTGAACATTTATCAAGTACTTTCCTAATGCCCGTTCTTAGGTGCTAGATCTGTCAAGATGGATATAACACAGTTGTTACCTGAAGAAACTCAGGGTGCATCTGGTGAGGCACAAATACTTTATGAGGCACAAATACTTTATGAGGCATCTTTTAATAAAGATGAGAACACAAAGGAGGAAATACCTGTGGTAGGTGGGGAAGGTTTTCCCAAAGCAAGCAAATGAGAGTCATGAGGGACTACTCCTGTTAAGAATTTTTGTTCATTTTCTGGTTGATACAAGGGAGTGATCAAAAGTAGTTTCTAAAAGCATCTCACTTTCAAGGAGAGTTCAGGATAAGAAAGTATCCAAGGAATTGTTCATATTCATAACTTGGTGGAATGTGACAGCAGAAATTGAAGGGGCTCCCAAGAAGATTCCACGGGCTTAACAGATAATCATTCCACCTGTCTTGCACTGTTAACTTAACACAGTGACATGCTTTAACGTGTCATAGAATTCAATGTCAAATGCTCGGTTTAGGTCCTAATTTTCAATACTGTAAAATAGAATAGACGGCTAAGCTGGATGTGGCTAGAATAAATAAAAGGCCTAGGTTGAAGTTAATTAGGGAGTTGGGTATGGGGAGGGGTGCTCATAGGAGAAGGGCAATGGAGAGAGCTAAGGCTGGGGTGGTAATGTAAAGGGTGACGGTCGATGTTGAGGCTTTTAAGGGTTCTTTGGTGAAGAGTTTTATTGCGTCAGTGAAGGGTTGCAATAGTCCATAGGGGCCTACAATGTTAAGTCCTTTGTGCAGTTGTATGTAGCCTAGAATTTTTCATTCAATGAGTATGAGAAATGCTATGGCAGCTAGTATGGGTATGATAAGAAGTAGGAGGTTGGTTACAGGCATGCTGTTATGAAGAGGAGTTGAACCTCTGGTTGTAAAGTTTTAAGTTTTATGCAATTACTGGGCTCTGCCATCTTAACAAACCCTGCTCTTGGGCGGGTGTGTGATATTATATTAGATTGAGAATATATCATCTATAGGGAGAGGGCGCTTTGTGAAGTAGGCGCTATTTCTCTTATCCTTTCATACTGGGTGACATATAAAATAGATAGAAACTGACCTGGATTGTTCCAGTCTGAACTCAGATCATGTAGGACTTTAATCATTGAACAGACAAACCCTTGATAGCGGCTGCACCATTAGGATGTCCTGATCCAACATCGAGGTTGTAAACCCTATTGCCGATATGGACTCTAGAATAGGATTGCGCTGTTATCCCTAGGGTAACTTGTTCTGTTGGTCAAATTATTGGGTCAATTGTGCATAATAATTCGCTTTAACTGGTGTAGTCTTAGCATAGGTTGTTTGGAGGTTGGGTTATGCTCCGAGGTCACCCCAACCAAAATTTTTAATGCAGATGCAGTAATTTAAAGCCTGTGGGTTTATATAGTTTTGTTTGCATTAATAAATTAAAGCTCCATAGGGTCTTCTCGTCTTATTATATTATGTCCGCCTCTTCATGGGCAGGTCAATTTCACTGGTTAAAAGTAAGAGACAGTTAAACCCCCATGGTGCCATTCATGCAAGTCCCTATTTAAAGAACAAGTGATTATGCTACCTTTGCACAGTCAGGGTATCACGACTGTTAAACATATGTCACTGGGCAGGCAGTGCCTCTAATACTGGTAATGCTGGAGGTGATGTTTTTGGTAAACAGGCGGGGTTAGATTTGCCGAGTTCCTTTTACTTTTTTTTAACCTTTCCTTAAGAGCATGCCTGTGTTGGGTTAACAGTACGAGTAGTAATGGTTATTAGTTATTTATTAATATTAGTCTGTTAATTGTCAGTGAAGTATTCTGGTCTGATGTAGGCTTGTGAAGTGGAGAAAATTATTCATGTTACTTATACTAACATTATTGCTTCTATAAAATAATAGATTGGTCCAGTGTGATGTGAGGAGTTCAGTGATGTAATTGGGATTTTAGGTGTTCAGGTGTTGAGCTTGAATGCTTTCTTAATTGATGGCTGCTTTTAGGCCAACTATGGAACTTGGGTTTTCTTACTCTGTATATAAGGTTTTGTCCTAGTGTCTAAAGAGCTGTCCCTCTTTAGACTAATAGTTAAATTTACAAGGGGATTAAGTGGTTCTGTAGATAAATTTAAAGTTGAACTAAGATTCTATCTTGGACAACCAGCTATCACCAGGTTCGGTAGGCTTGTCACTGCTACCCATAAATCTTCCCACTATTTTGCTACATGGATGGGTGTGCTCTTTTAGCTGTTTTGGGGTAGCTCGTCTGGTTTCGGGGGTCTTGGCTTTGGTTCTCTTTGCAAAGTTATTTCTAGTTAATTCATTATGCAGAAGATACAGGGGTATGTCCTTGCTATTTTATGCTTGGTTAATTTTTTCATCTTTCCTTTATGGTACTTTATCTATAGCACTGGGGTAAAATTTCTATCGCCTATACTTTTGATTGGGTAAATGATTTAGTTGAGGTTCTTTGATAATAATATTGGTTAGGTTTGGGGCTAGAATTGGCTCAAGGTAATCAAATTATATTGAAATCTTCTGGGTGTAAGTCGGGTGCTTTGTGTTAAGCTATACCTTGATTCATCCAAGTGCACTTTCCAGTACACTTACCATGTTACGACTTGTCGCCTCTATATAAATACAAAGGGAATTTAGTTAAGTTAATCTTTAAATATACTTGAGGAGGGTGACAGGCGGTGTGTGCGTGCTTTATGGCCTTATTCAATTAAGCACTCTGCTCTTAATTTACTGTTAAATCCTCCTTTTGCCCTTAGATTTCATAAGGGCTATCGTGAAATTTTCTGGGGTGGAAAATGTAGCCCATTTCTTACATGGGCTACACCTTGACCTAACTTTTTTATGTGTGTATTTGTGCTTACTCTGTGGCCTTTACTAGGGTTTGCTGAAGATGGCGGTATATAGGCTGAGCAAGAGGTGGTGAGGTGGATTGGGGTTTATCGGTTATAGAATAGGCTCCTCTAGAGGGATGTGAAGCACCGCCAGGTCCTTTGAGTTTTAAGCTATTGCTTGTAGTATTCTGGCGAGTAGTTTTGTTAATTTAACTACTGAAGTTTAGGACTAAGCATAGCGGGGTATCTAATCCCAGTTTGGATCTTAGCTATTGTGTGTTCAGAGATATTAAAGCCACTTTCGTAGTTTATTTTATATCAGCTAGGATTTTTTACAATTGAGATGAAATTTAGCTTTATTGAGAGTAATTCTAAAACACTCTTTACGCCGGTCTCTATTAGCTCGAGTTAATCATATGGCTGCGGTGGCTGGCACGAAATTAACCAACCCTAAGTGTTAGTATAGCTTAAACTTTTGTTTGTTGCTAAAGGTTTATCACTGCTGTTTCCCGTGGGGATGTGGCTGAGCAAAGTGTTTTGAGCTGCATTAATGCGTGCTTGATACTTACTCCTTTTGATCATAGCGATTTAGAGGATGATTTCACCGGAGTGGGGATACTTGCACATGTAATCTTACTAGAGTTAATAGAAAGGCTAGGACCAAACGTGTCTGTTTATGGGGCAGTGTAGGTCCATCTAGACATTTTCAGTGTCTTGCTTTAGATGAGTTAAGCTGTATAAACGGGGCCAGATTGGGTTTTAGAGGGCATGTGTGCGCATAGTTGTGAAGTACTGTCTTTGGGGTTGTGGTGGTTTAGGGTATGGATCTAGTAGTGGGCGGGTATATAGGCTGAGTGAAGTCACTGTAAAGGGGGGAGTTAAATTTGGTAGGCAGCGGAATAAAACTAAAAGAAAAAAGGTGTGTTAGTTGAGGGGTAACTGTTAAAGTTGTATACAGCCAAAAGATAAAAATTTAGGCTCTGGCTGAATTGGATTGAGGCTTTTGTTTTTGGGGTTTGACAAAGGTGCCTTTTTCTGGGTTAATGAGGTCAGAGATGGGGGAGGGGGGATTTGTGGAATTTTATTGTAGTATTTAGTGTGAAAAGCAGTTGTTAGCCTATTTAATAATTATTGTTATGTCCTACAAGCATGAATTAATTAACACCTCATGGTAGTTATGCACGGCTGGAATACTGAACATAGGTGCGATCAATAATGGTATGTGCTAGGAATCAAAGACAGATCCTGCGACATAGGATGTGGTGAGACCATGCCTTCCACGATGTGGATGCTGGCACAACCGAGAGATAAAATACCAAACGCATGGAGAGCTCCGGTGACTGGTTAATAGGGTGATAGACCTGTGATCCATCGAGATGTCTTATTTAAGGGGAACGTGTGGGCGATCTTAGTTTTATGGCCCTGAGGTAAGAACCAGATGCCGGATACAATTCACTATAGCTACCCCCAAGTGTTATGGGCCCAGAGCGAGGAGGGTAGCTTGTGCGGCATATTGATTTCATGGAGGATGGTGAGCAAGAAACCACTATCTGAGGTGGGTATCCATGGTGACCAGGATTTGTTTAATATATATGTGCTATGTCCGATGGATGATAGAATGTGCTATGTACTGTTAAGGAGTTAAAGTACTAGTTGATATCCCTGGGGATAAGGTTTGGCGTTGGAGGTTTGGGGTTATGTTCTATAGTTAGTTAAGCTATTAGAGTTCTCGCTTGTAAGCATGTTTTTCAAGCATTGACCATACTTGTGTATTTGTAGGTGCTAGCACAGTTAAACATTTATAGTACTATATAATATTCATGTTGGCTAGCAGTGATGCACGATATACATAAAATTATGGGGTTAAGGGTAAGACTTTGAACTTAGACCTAGGTCACATCCCAGTCTTATGTAACCTTAGGTTGGTTTCTTTTTTTTTTTTTTTTTTTGAGACGGAGTCTTGCTCTGCCGCCCAGGCTGGAGTGCAGTGGTGCGATCTTGGCTCACTGCAAGCTCCGCCTCCCGGGTTCACGCCATTCTCCTGCCTCAGCCTCCCGAGTAGCTGGGACTACAGGCGCCTGCCACCACGCCCGGCTATTTTTTTTTTTTATTTTAGTAGAAATGGGGTTTCACCATGTTAGCCAGGATGGTCTCGATCTCCTGACCTCGTCATCTGCCCGTCTCGGCCTCCCAAAGTGCTGTACCTGTGATTTTTAAAACTGAAATCTCTCCCTACTAGACTGGGAATTCTGAGAGGGCAACAACTCTGCTTTTACTTCCCCTCCTACCTACGGTGCCTAGCACAGTGCCTGGCTTATGGTAACAAGTGATGATGGTGATGATGATGATGATGTTGACGTTGATGTTGATGTTTTCTTGTAAAACATATTGGATGATGAGGAGGGACACCCTTTCAGGGTTTCCTTCTACAATATTTGTGAAAGGACTCAGAAGTCAGATGCAGTGGCTCATTCTGTTTGTATAGGCCTTGTTTCCAGGCTCTACACTGCCATGCAAGGTGTTTCATAGATGTCAGCTGGATCAGGTAAATTCTCATAGACTATTAGATTCACGGTGTCAGCAGGAAGGGAGTCCTGGGGCCAGCCGTTCATTTCCCAAGTAAGGTCAGTCATCCATGAACATCCTTATGGCTAGCCACTGGATCGTTTGACTGATATGCTCTCACTTTCTCTGGGGCCAGTCTGTAGGAATTTTCTAAAGCATGGAGTTTAGTTTGGGAAATGTAGAATATTAAGGCCTAAGTATTCTTCTGCTACTTGGATTAAACATATTCAGATATCTTCCTCTGTCAGATTTGAAAGTTAAAGACACATCTGCATGGGACCATTTCAAAATACAATTTTGGTGTTTTAGGCCTTATTCTCACTAGGATATGCGAAGAGAAATGTCTTTCGTAAGCATAATTCTCTGCTTGGCGATTCCTTTCTGAACATGAAAGAAAGTGGCCCTTTCCTGTTTTCTTTCCTCTGAGATTGAACCTTTACCTACACTTTCCTGGGACAATCTCAAGATCACGATGTCTTACAAAAAACATGGGCTTCAAAGTCAGACAGGTCTCAGTTCCAGTTTGGGCTTTCTGACTTAACTGCAAAAATGTGGACAAGTGACTTAGACTTATTGTGCCTCAGGTTCTTTATCTACAAAATGGAAATAATAATATATACTCCAGAGGGTTATTATAAATGTCAGAAAATCGAGGACATTGTATTTGCCTTAGTTTCTCATACAGAGACTAATACACTTACTTGGAAGGAATACTTGGATAAGGATAAGCCACTTTGGGTAAAAGACGAGACCCCCAAGAGCAAGCTGAGGTGCATAATATGATTGATACACTGAATTGCATTAGATAAAAAAGGAGGACTTTATTTAGCTTCTAACTTGGGGCAGGTGGGACAGAAATGGGGTGGGAGGAGAAACAGTGAGAGGTGGAGGGAGCTGTGTTATTTGATGGGCTCTTTCTGCATTTCTCCAAACATCTCCCTTTCCTACCCACTTGCAAATCTGTAAATTTGATTAAACTCACTGGATTGGTGTGGAAACAAGCAAAGGGGGGCTGGCTTTCCATTTGGGCAGAAAGAAAAGGCAGCAAGTGTGAATGCAGAAACCAGATGCTGAGAGATTAGGCTCTAAAACTCCAGGAATTCATGGAAATTGAGAGGAGGGCTTTGAACTTGCACAGTTTTTTTAGAGTTGGAAAGTTTAAGCCAAGTTTACTAGAGCTCAAGGGACAAGGAAATCCCACCGGATAGCCAGGTTCATGAGGATTTGAGTTAATGTCCCTCAACAATGTACTCCACAGTGATCACCTAATAATTGGGGGCTACTATCTTTGGCTGCAATCAAATCCAAAGTTAAGTAAAGTGTTTGAGTTGAATTGTCCTTTCAATGTTGGGCTGACTTAAATTGTCCTTTCAGTGTTGGGGAGCCCATACCAAGAAAAGAGATGCAGAAATTAGTCACTTTCTTTTCATCCAGCCCTTTGCTGGGGAGTATCTGCACCTGAATCCAGACACCAGCGTTCTTGTTTTTGGTCTCATGATAACTAGTTGTTGAGTTTTTGACATAATCTTCTAAATCTCAGTTTCGGGTTTGGTGTTTATTATTTTTTTTAATTGAATTTCCTAACAATGATCTCCAAAGGGATGTTGTTGTCAGGTTTGAATGGACAGTGGAAGTGCTTTGCCAACTATAAAGTATCATAGAAGAGTAGCGGTAAGTGTTATCCTGGCCTCCCTGGCCACACCCTGCGAGCTGCAAAAGGACATGAACTCGCTATCTGCTCAAGACTGTATCTCTTTGCCAAAGATGGTGCCTAACACAAAGAAAGTACTGAAAAAGTATTTGTTGAGTGAATAAATGACAATGTACCCCACATTTCTATTTTAAAATAACCACATGTGATAATGGACTCTTTGGCACTGTCTCCGTAGCATCTATGCTGACACTCCCGTGTTCCTCTGACTCCCTACTTCCATTTTCTCCCCTTCAGCCAATGACCTTGTCCACTGCCTTATGGAACACTTAAAAACTAGTTATTGCCATTCTTCCTCTTGAACCAACTGCACCTGCAGTTTCTATTTCTTATTCACAAACCAAAGCAATCTGGTTTCTACCCTGGCACTTGACTAAAATGATTCCCAACAGTTGATGCACATTCACTGATTGGAAGGCCGGTGACCTTTTCTCAGACCTTATTCTCCTTCACATCCTTGCAACACGAAAGACACTCTGCTCACATCTGCTGCTGGAAGTGTCATCCCTTGGCTCTTTGACTCTACCACCCCCGGTCATCTCATGCCCTTCTGACCATATAAGTTGCATATCCTTGTTGGCTTTCTTTCCTTTCTCTATACATCCCCACCAGTGGGCCAAATATGCATTCCCTGCTTACCTGCTCTCCACTGGGCTCCACCCTTTCAGTCTGTCCAACATGTGCCATTCTCTGGGCACCAGCGGCTGCACTGGTGCCTTCTTGCCTAGACACCTGCTTCCCATGAGCTCCAACTCACTGCTTGATTCTTCAGTGAGGGCGTTCTGTATTCTTGGTGCTTGGGATCCACCACCACCCACTGTTAGCCTGGGCAGATCCCCCCTTCATGAAGCCGGCGGGCGGGAGCTGATGTCCCTTCCTCAATCTCCTGCCTCGTGGAATCCATCGCAACATCCTCTGGGATCTCTGTGCAGATGATCCACAGACCTGTTTCTCTGGCTTTCACTTTACCCTCAGACAGCAGCTCTGTGGCTTCCTAGCTATTTCCACAGGAAGCTCCTGCCACTCTCTCAGACCCAACTGTACTAGAATCACATCCACTTTCTCACATAACCTGGAGTCACTTTCTTCACAATCAGTGACACCACCATTTGCCCCAGTTTTTCAAGTTTGTCTTTGGTTCTGGTTTTCAATTTCACCTTTGATTCCTCCTGCTACTTCTATTTCTGCCCACTCTATTTGATTATACTAAAATAATTTGTTGCCTCTTCTCCATAATGTCCTTTACACTTTTCTGTCTTTCCATTCCCATGCCATTTACATTCCAACTCCAATTTAGTTCATCATCTCTAGTCTGAATGAATACCGTATTCCCCAACCCATCAGGAGAGGGTAAGGTTTGGTTCTGCATTTGGAGTTGGGTTGCCTGGGTTTGTGTCAAGGCCTTGCTGCTTCTTACTGTAAATTAAAGGGCTTGTCCTGGTCCTAAACCCCTGGCTGCAAGTGCATGGCCTGCTCCCTTTTGCTGCTGGAATCCTAATCTTCCTTTATGGCTCAGTTTGCCTCCCCTTTTCCACGCAGCTTCCCTGACCCAGCTAGCTCACATTGCTTTCATGCTCCTCTGAAACACATTGGTACTTGGGTATTAACACTACCATGTCCTAGTTAGAAAACTTCTATCAGACCAGATTAATTCATTTAGCAAATGTTTACCGAGCTCTTTCCTAGGGACTGGGAAAATACTGTGGAACAGGGCATATAAGAAAGCTTATATTCTAATTGTGTGTGTGTGTCTGTGTGTGTGTCTATGAGAGAGGTAGTTAACAATCACATAAGTATATAGGCAATCAAGAAGGTATCTAGTGTTAAGTGCTATGATGAAGATTTAACGCTGATGGACTTGAAAGTGTTTGATGGTCTATTTTGAGTTAGCTGTGCAGGAAAGGATTTTCCAAAGAGGGAACATTTAAACTGAGATGTGAGTCATAAGATGTGTCAGCCCTGGGAAGATCTGGGGAAAGAATTTTCTAGGTAAAGAGGATAGAAAGTTGAATGCCTCAAGAATAGAAGAAGCTTAGTGGTTGCAAGAAGAGAAAAAGGCCTGTTGCCTATGGGGATGAGGAAGGGCGGTTGAGAGAGGTGGTCCCAAAGGCAGGGAAACCTCAGATCAGGCACAGCCTTGTAGCCTCAGGTAGAAGGTTTTATTATTATTATTATTATTTATTATTATTTTTTGAGGCAAAGTTTTGCTCTTGTCGCCCAGGCTGGAGTACAGTGGTGCAGCCTTGATTCACTGCAACCTCTGCCTCCGGGTTCAAGTGATTCTCCTGCCTCAGCCTCCTGTGTAGCTGGGATTATGGGCATCCGCCACCACAACTGGTTAATTTTTGTAGTTTTAGAAGAGAGAGTTCCACGATATTGGCCAGGCTGCTCTCGAACTCTTGACCTCAGGTAATCCACCTTCCTGGGCCTCCCAAAGTGTTGGGATTACAGGCATGAGCCACTGTGCCTGGCCAGCAGAAGGTTTTAGATTTAAGTTTAGGTGTGACAGGAAGACATTTGAGGATTTTCAGCCAAACAATGATATGATTTAACTTTGAAAATATCACTCTGTCTGCTGTGTGGAGAAATGGTGGTGGATCAACCAAGTGGAGACAGAGAGCCTAGTGAGGAGGCTATTGCAACGGTCTGAGTGAGTGATGGTGGTGAGTGCAGAGAGAGAGAGGAGGGTGCAAATTGGGGTATGTTTGGGAGACAAAGATGGCGGTCCTGGTTGAGTGATTGATGTAGTTGTTGGGAGGTCTTGGTCTTGGCTTGGGAAGTTGGGTGGTAAGTGTTGCTGTTTACTGAAGTGAAAGTGGCAGAAGCCTGACAGGGGCACAGGTTAAAGTGTTTTAGAGGAAAGAAAAGTCAGTAGGAGTTGGATGGCCTCATAGTGACTTCATAGAGGGAGTGAGACAAACTGAGCCTTGAAGAAGAATTAGGAGAACAGTGAAAGGGATGGCTTGAGATCCTGGGAAAACCAGGGTTTGTTTTGGACAGGTTAAAGTTCAAGGTGTCTACTAGACATCTAAGTGGGGATGGCGTCTGAAATGTTTTTATTCACCTTTTTTATGTGCACATTTCTTGCTTTGCAACCTAGACAGCAAGCAACTCAGGGTCAGGGATCATGTCTAATATATTTTGCATCTCTCACAGTGCTAGGGAAAAGCCCTACGTACAGCAGGCCCTCATTAGATTGGAATGAATGGATATATTTGATCGGCGGGAAAAGTAAGGACTAAAGATGACTAAAGATGCCAAAACTAAGCCTTTTCTAATTAGCTCCAATAATTTTTTTGAACTCAAACTTCATTAGACTCTAGCAATTTTTCAGCCCATGTTGCAAGAGAGTTAGTATTGGGGAAGAGAGAATCCTAAAGAGCTTGGAGTCCAAAAGTCACTGCAGAGGGACTTCTGTTACAATTTTGACCCTCTCCAAAACCTCAGACTTCCAAACAATGGCCTTTTCTGTTAATAATTGTGCTGGGTCTATGCTTTCTGACTTGTCTTCTTGCCTGTGATGGCGCTGCAGGTTCTGCTCCCTGCGGGGCTCCTCTAATACCCCTCCCCTCACTGATCTCCAGTCTCCATTGCCTGAGGAACTCTCTTTCTTTATCAAAAGCATGTCATCAGAAACCTATTCAGCACCCTGCTGTGGGTTAGGGAGCTAGACATGCCCTGGCCTCAAGATTTCTGACAATTCTTAGAATCTTTCCGCAGAAATTGTCATGGCGCACTCATTTCCATCACCATCTTCAGAGGTTGGGGAAGTGACAGTGAGGACATCGTTCAGGCTCTGCAGCATGTGCCTGGATATGGGTGTTAACCAAAGGCAATGCACATCTCCCGGGCTCTCTGTGTTTCAGTGAAGTGGCTGAGAGACAATGCTTGGGAAACACACAAAGCAGGCTCTGAATCCTGACTAGTACTTTCCAGCTGTTTTTCTAAACCTCAGTTTCTTCATTTGGATCGTAGGCTTTTAAAGATCTACTTTGCAGTTTGTCAGTTATAAATGAATAAATGTATGTAGGGTCACAGTGGCTGACACAGTCAGCATTCAATAAATGGTAACTCCTGCTATTATTATTATTATTTGAGTCAGAGTCTTGCTCTGTCACCCAGGCTGGAGTGCAGTTGTGCGATCTCAGCTCACCACAACCTTCACCTTCTGAGTAGCTGGGACTACAGGTGTGTGCCACCACACCCAGGTAATTTTTTGTAGTTATAGTAGAGACAGGGTTTCACCATGTTGGCCAGGCTGATCTTGAACTCTTGGCCTCTCGAGTGATCCACCTGCCTTGGCCTCCCAAAGTGCTGGGATTACAGATGTGAGCCACTGCATCCAGCCTCCTGCTATTAATAAAACTGGACACACCATGTAGAACACTAACAAGGGGCTGAAAACAGACACAGATACAGTGAGAGTGCTGATAAAAATCTTTTAGATATGAGAGAGGACAAAACAGAAAAAGGAAGAGTTGTTGCAAACGTAGGTGGTGAATGCACACATGGAAACCTGAAGGCTACGTTATCAGCCTGATTCAATTCATGGGGACCTGATAAGGGAAAGGTAATATTTCCTGGAACTCACTCCATCAAGAACACGAAGATTTTATGACTTCTTCCAGACATGCACAAAGCCAGCAACACAGTAGATTATCTTTCCCAAATCCCTTCTTTAGAAAGCTTTGCAGGTAAGGACAGCATCTCTATGTAAAAATCCACTCCAGGGGGTCACTGACTGCCTCTGGGGTCAGGAAATGGCGCTCTGAAGAGCTTGCTGGGCTTTGTGGTTGGATGCCGGGGCTGAGGATTGCATTAAGTTCTTCGAATAAACCTGTAGTTTGGCAAAAAGGCTTTCCTCCTGGGCAGCTGAATAATTTTTAGATGATCCAGCTGGCACATTGTGGAAACACGCTAATGAGTCAGGAGTGATCTAAGGCTCCCCCCCTCAACCCACACCCCCCTCCTTGCTCAAGGGTAGAGAATTTCCAGGGAAGCCAGTGGAAGATTTATGAGACTAATCCCGGAAATATTTCTTCCCCATCTATTCTTCTCAGCAGGAGTGCCAGCAGCCCTGGCTTTGGGGTGGGAGGGGTAGAGAGGGCAAATTAGAAGGGGACAAAAATGCTGACTTCTGCCTTCAAGTGCTGGAGAAATCAGCGACTACAGAAACCACCTAATTAGGGTTCCACTGTCAATAAAATATTCAGGTCTTTTTTGGAATGGGCCTGCCTGCAGGCCCCACAGAGCTTCATGGATGAATTTGAGGAGGCTTGGAGCATTGTGGCTTATGCAGTATGGAGTGAAGGAAAGCTTGTTTCAACTCTGAGCTGGGAGGAGTCTGACAAGTGAGCTCCTCTTACTTTCCAGGGATGAGGGGGAGGAGGCTGCAGGGATTTAGTGGTATAGGGCAGTGTCTCCCATCACCCATCACCCGTGAACTTCCCTCTCCACGCCCTGCATGCGCTACCTCTTCTTTGGGTGGGCTGACCTCTCCATGACGTCCTGGTCTGGAGGGCTACCCTGTCTTTCCTATAACGCCAGGCTCCTTTTATAGAAAAGCGAGGGCATGGGAGTTGGGTCACTGGAGAATATCTATAACAGGGTGCTACTCTTTGGTTAAAAAAAAAGTTCCTGTGTGCACTCAAAATATGATTTAAAAAAATATATAAAAAGGTAAAATGGAGTAAGAAAATTCAATCCTTCTGGCTCAGTTTCAGTCACGCATGGGCAAAGGGAACAGAACTATCAGGCATGATCATTTGCCACAGCTTTCCCATTTTCTGTTTAGAAAAATATTTTAGTTGTAAAGGTTGGGAAAAGTAGGCTATTTGAGTTTCGCCTCTTATGTCTTCCCCCACCCTGTTTTCTGTAAAGACACTACTAGAATTGGCCAAAAAGGATGTAAACACTGGAAGAGGCTTCAGGCACCAGCAGAACCTGCTGGAGAGTAATGAAGAGAGGCATAAACTACAGGAAAGGCCTTTCTCTTGATTAACACGTATTCCATTCAGCATCACCTTTCCTCATTGTTTCAGGTAGCCTCAGTCCTAAGATGGAGAGACCTTCTAGTCTCTGAGGAGAATAGTCCTGGGCTAACCTTCAGTTTGGACTTCCCTCAGACCCTTAATGGCTGCTGCCACCTGGGCATAAGAATGGCCTTCCTACCTGTGTCCTCTACCCAAAGCTTTCCAAACACAGATGTACTATTTAATATAGGTAAAAGGGAACTTTATTTTATTTTATTTTATTTTATTTTTATTTTTGGAGACAGGGTCTTGCTTTGTCACCCAGGCTGAAGTGCCTCAGTACAATCATGACTTACTGCAGCCTCAACCTCCGAGCTCAAGCAATCCTGTCATCTCAGCCTTCTGAGTAGCTAGGACCACAGGTGTGCACCACCATGCTTGGCTAATTTTTAAATTTTTTGTGGAGATGAGGTCTCCCTATGTTGCCCAGGCTCGTCTTGAATTCCTGGGCTCAAATGATTCTCCCACTGCAGACTCCCAAACTGTTAGGATTGCAGGCATGAGCCACTCCCCATCTGGGGACTTTTAATAGTATAATTTTGTGTAACTACTGACAGTCTTGGTAGCAGAAAGGGCAACCATGACATTTCCCTTCCAGAAATTTCCAAATAGTCTCTGAAGATCTCAGAAGTCAGACTCTCATTTTTGCTAACAAAAGGAGGTTACCTAGCTAACTCCACCACTGTATTAGGTATGTAAATTTTGAGTACATCCATTTTTTTTTGTACATCTTTTTTGAGTACAACTTAGTACACTAAGTTATAAGCGGACTGGACTTGAAAATATTCAAATTTTAACCAAATATTTAAGAAAACTCCAATTTGACTACAGGCTTCAGGTCCTCACCATATGTCCCAGATTTCTGGGAGAGTCCGAATTCCAAATATTAAATATTGTGGTCAGACAAGTATTTTGGTTCAGGAAGTATGAAGTCTGCCTCAGGGAAAGAGGTAGGTGGTTCATCATAGCCCTAGTTTGCATTTTATAGTTTGCTTATATGGAGAGCAGATCTTTGGGCAGCGTTCCAAAACACCAGCATCTGAATTATCTGTTTAAAATTATGAAAAATATCAAGTCATCCAATGTCAGGACTATTTTCAGTTTCCTGTCACTATATTCAACCTGAGCCCAAACACAATCTATTTAATAAACCATTTCTCCCTACCTGGCTAGCCCTAGAGATGAACAATTGTCACTAATCCAGGGAAGATTCCATTCAACGTGTATTCACTCATAGCCAGGTATGCCCTGGGTTCCGTATGAGGTGAAGTATGTTACAGCAAAATACTTCTCCTTTCAAAACCAGAAATCATAATCATTAATAAACTTCTGATAAGGGTTTGTCCCACACTGTCAATTTATCTTTTGGAGGAAGATCAAAATGAATTAACCATAGAGAAGTGGAGCCAAACGGCACAGGCTCAAGATTTGACTGTGAGAACAAAACTTTTAATTAGGAGGTTTGAATTCTTCTCATGAGAACTGCAGGATTCCAAACCTTATCAACACTTGGGAAAATCCAGTGGATTTTTTTTTTAATAACCCCATGTTCTTTGCTAATAGGAAACAGAAAAAGCCTGCTTTTTTTTTTTTTTTAATTTGAAACTGGTTCTGTTGTAAATTAGGATGACACCACTAAACAGCTTCAGATATAAATTACTTTCAATGATTTTTTCCCTTTCATCCAGAACCAGAGCTTGTATTTCCTGTTGATAAAAGAAAAAAAAAAAAAAAAAAAAAAAAAGGCACTGTGTTTACCAACCTCCCTGATCTAGCCAGTCCCTCTGGCCTCTGTCTTTCAAACGAATGTGGAGTTTGCTTGAATCTGAGGCAGTTTAGAAGTGAATCTCCAGACCACCCACTTTCAGGATCTATAAGATGGTGCTGGAGTTAGGCTGAGCTGAGGCACTAATGCAAGCTCATGGGTTAGACCAGAGGTTCTCTTGACTCCATCAGAAAAAGTATTTTGCAAATATCTTCTTGCTAGTGTCCTCCAGTGGAGGGGCTGACTCCAGGGCCCCTGGCTGCTGACACAGGTTGAATCAATCTACTTGCATGTGTGGAGGAGCCTCTTTTTAAGTTTCCTGGCTTCTTGACAGACACAAAATGTATTTAGGCATCTTCATTTTTTATAAAGTGGGATAATAATACCGAACATCCTTCCATCCATTACCTATTATGTCTTTCTACTAGGAAAACTGCCTTGAGGTCAGAGACGCTCCACATTTTCTGGTGAAGCACTAGTGCTGATTTTACTAAGTCCTGGAATCATAGTATAGTCAGTCTGGATCCTTGTTTTGAGTTCTTTTATTTGACTGATGTGGCAACCATGGTCTAGAGCGCTGTGAGGACTTTCCTCAAGTCATAGTGCTACTGCTTATTTATTTACTAATTTATTCATGCAAGAATTTTTTCACATCTGCTATATGCTGGGCATTGTGACAGAAAGAACCTCCGTCCTTAAGGAGCTTACAGTGTGTTCTGGAAGATTGCTGATAAGAAAATAAACATTACAGCCAGGTGCTGTGGCTCATGCCTGTAATCCCAGTACTTTGGAAGGCCAAGGTGGGAGGATTACCTGAGGTCAGGACTTCAAGACCAGCCTGGCCAACATGGTGAAACCCTGTCTCTATTAAAAATATAAAAATTAGCTGGGCATTGTGGCGGGCACCTGTAATCCCAGGTACTCAGGAGAATCGCTTGAACCTGGGAGGCAGAGGTTGCAGTGAGCCGAGACCGTGGCATTGCACTCCAGCCTGGGGAACAGAGCAAGACTCTGTGTCAAAAAAAAAAGTTACAAATGGTGATATATTTTGTGAATGAAACAGGTAGGCTGCTCTTATAGAGAAAGGACGGGTGAGAGGTCGGAAGGGCCTCTTGGGCAGAGTTGTCAGGATACGTCTTTGGGAGATGAGGTTTTAGGCAGTGGGAAGAGGAAACTGGGGGTGTGTTGAGAGTACATTGCTGATAGAAGGATGCAGGGGAGTTATGGTAAAGAAATGAAGATAACCACAGGCCTTGATTCTCTGGCAGAAATCCTCTTCAGATTTCAAGTGAAACTAGATCTTGAATGACCAGTGAGGTTTATTAGTAGATGTCATTCTAAACTGCTCTTTTTTCTTTCATCTATCACAGTGGAAATAACATAAAGACTACGCCAAGTGAGGTTTTAGATAAAAAACTTATTCCGTTACATTCTGATATAGAGAAGAGACGATGTTTACACCACCAGCTCGTTGGGTTCTAATAGAGATAAATAAGCCCTGAGTACAAGATATGCACAAGGATAACTCAACACAGCCCAACTCCTGATTGCCCCTCCTCAGCTAGAAATGGACTTGCCTTTGGCTGGGTGCGGTGGCTCACACCAGTAATTCCAGCACTTTTGGAGACCTAGGCAGGTGGATTGCTTGAGGTCAGGAGTTTGAGACTAGCCTAGCCAATGTGGGAAAACCCCATCTCTACTAAAAATACAAAAATTAGCTGGATGAGGTGGCGTGTGCCTGTAATCCCAGCTACTCAGGAGGTTGAGGCATGAGAACTGCTTGAACCCGGGAGGCAGAGGCTGCAGTGAGCTGAGAACGTGCCACTGCACTCCAGCATGGGTGACAGAGTGAGACTCTGTCTCAAAAAAAAAAAAAAAAAACCCAAAAAAAAACCACACACACACACACACACACACACAAACAAAAACAGAAATGGACTTGCCTTCCATCTGGCTCTGGGTCTCCCCAGTGGCACTTAGGACAATCTAGTTTTTCCGTATCCATCTGCCCTCTATGGTGTCTTGTAAGTTCCTTGAGAGCAGGGATGAGTTGAACTCATCCACCAGCAAACCCAACACCCAGCATATTGCCATGCTCATGAAGACTGCTCAGTGAACGGTTGAATGGTTGATATAGAAATACTTAATCTTTAGGAAGATGGGATGCTGGAAAAACAGGGCCATTTTTCCCTTTTATGGCTTTTGCACAGGGCTTGTTATAGGGAGCCCATAATTATTACTGTTATTACCAATAACTGAAAAAAGGCTATTATAGGATCCTTGCTTAGTTCCTTTGATGAGGCCATTGGCTCAGTGACAAGAATATTACTGAGGATGGAGAAACAAACATTGAGCTGTTTAGCAGAACTTGCAGCAGAGCGATCATTGCATCATTCTGCTGAGATGTGAAGTAATGTCTGAGCCTTCAGTTCCCAGTGTAGGGCAGCTCGGTCTGTGCTCCCAGTTCGGACAGCGACATAAACCCTGTATCCTGTCTCCTGACCCTTGCTCTAGAGGCTCCAGGCCAGTCCCACAAGAGGCAGCTTGGCAGCCAGGCCCATCAGGAAGTACATGCAGCCCTAGGAGGGTCTCACAAGTACATATCAACACTGTGTTTGCCATGGAAAGTTTGGAGGAAAGACTGTCACCACTCAGTGAAATCCTTTCCTCTAATTCTCCGCTCCTGTCCTGCTTGCAAGTAAAAGAGAACAGCACAAGGAAATTGGGAACTGCATTGTTCTAGTGCCATCTACCCAAATGAAAAACAATATAAATATTTCACACAAATCCCAGGTCAAATTCCTGTATATACCGAAGCAGAGAAATTTCTCTGAAATGATGGTTGTGGATAGTAGTACAAATGATGAGAGAAGTTAGGAGTAGAACCCAGAGCCAGTCTGTCCCTGAGTGATGGGTACCGGGGGAGATCCCTCCTACTGTATTACCGTTCTGCAGTCACACTACTTCCTTATTAGAAAAACGCTTTCTCAGTGGGAGGCAAAAGGTTTAAATGCTCCAGAATCTGAGCTGACAATGGGATGTTGTTGCAGGTCAGAAGTGACAGATAAAAACAAAGATAATAAAAAGGATCAATGCCCCTAATTTGTTGATTGGCTCTCTGCCCCAGCTAACCACTCAGTCAATGCCCAGGGAAACTGGGCCACAGTTAACTGGGCATTTGGGCCAGAGGCACTAACAGGTGCTTATTGTTTAGTAGTGGATTCCTGGCTGGGCACGGTGGCTCAAGCCTGTAATCCCAGCACTTTGGGAGGTGGAGGTGGGCAAATTGACTGAGGTCAGGAGTTCGAGACCAGTCTGGCCAACATGCTGAAACCCTGTCTCTACTAAAAATACAAAAAATTTAGCTGGGTATGGTGGCGTGCACCTGTAATCCCAGCTACTTGGGAGGCTGAGGCAGGGGAATTGCTTGAACCAGGGAGGCGGAGGTTGCAGTGAGCCGAGATAATGCCACTGCACTCCAGCCTGGGTGACAAGAGTGAAACTCTGTCTAAAAAAAAAAAAAAAAAAAAAAAAGTGAATTCCTGAGAAGCCCAGTGTACTGCTTACCTGTTGTCCCAGCTACCTGGGAGGCTGAGGAAGGATCCTTTGAGCCTAGGAGTTTGAGTCCAGCTTAGGTGACATAGATTCTGTCTCTAAAAAGAAAAAAAAATTTTTAAATTGTTGGATTCCTATGTCCATAAGGAAGACTTCAGGAATGGCAAGCTTCCCTCCTAATTTGGCTCCTCCTGAAGACACAGTATGACCTGGTTTACTTTGGGTTTAACACCCTATAATTACTGTCAGATGAAGAGAGAGAAAGATGCACTGTATTTCTTACTAGTTTCTTTTTCCTTTATTTTTACCTAAAACACAAGCTGAAAAGCAGCAGAAAAAGAAAGAGCCAAATTCAGGTAAGAAAGACCCAGTACTTCAGACTAGCAGTGGGGCAAAACCCCCACGGTTAAAAAGGGATACTAGTTTATTGTGTTTGAGGTTGGAATCACCAAGAGACCAATTAACACCTTATTTTTAGGATTAGCCATTCTGGTATTTGCAGATAGTTTCTTAAGCAGGACTGTTTGGAGTTCACACTGTAGGAGTAACTGAAGTGTTGATAAAAGAGATTCCAGAACAAATAGAGATTTCTACAGTAAAAGCTGGGGAGGTGTGTAGGGCTCCAGTCTTTGGGTTCACAGCTTGGCTCTACATTCATTGCTGGAGGAATCCAAGCCTCACAAAAGACCGCTTTTAAAGAAAAAACTCTTTTTTTCTTAGAAGAACTAGGTAAGTCTAGTTTTTCTCGGAAGTTTGTTTCATTATATGTCTCTGTTACCACCATCCATACAGCTCTGGGGGCCTGCATCTCCCAGGATTTGTAGCTTTCAGCTGCATTGAAAGTTTCTAACTTGGGAATCAAATCTTTGTTGTTGTTCTTGCTTGCAACTCGTTATTTTAAATTGCTTGCATAATTGCCAAGGTAATTTGCATTTAGAAGAGATCGACTGCATTTTCTTTACCCATCCTTTGCTGTATTCATTTGGTAAGCTTTTAAAGAACAAGTTTTGTAACCGGGAAGGTGGAGATCAGATACTGAGGGTCAATTTGGTGTCTCACTCAGAACCTGCCTCTCTGCAGCATTAATGCTGTCTCCAGGCAGAAATCATAATGGTGGTTTCTCTATGCTGTACTTTCCCACTGCCATCTCCTGGGGAAATAAGGCGGGGGGCCTCTTTCGAAGAACCTATAAAGATTAGATTAATTACTGACCCACAATCCCATTATGTGAACTCATAGAGCCAAAGAACATTAAAGCTGGCAGAGAATAATTTAACCGTATTTTATAGATGAGGAAACTTGGGCCCAGAGAGGAAAAATAATCCCCCCACTTCTCCCGAAGTCTCAAAGCTAATTACCAGCCGAACTGGAACAGAAACCAGGTCTTTTGATTTCTAGATTAGTATTCAACAAGTATTTAACTCATTAATTAGAACTGTCATAGTTCCAACCTGGATGTCTTTCAGAATGGGTGGCTCAATTTTTATGTTTGCTGTTAAGATTCCCTCAGGGCTAATTTTACTATTATTTTGATTTTACTAAGTCAGCATTTCAGATATTTGCAGTCTTCTCATCATCTGTGTCAGAATTATCTGTTAAAAATGCAAATCCCTAGCCTTTTCCAATCTTCAGAATCCGAGTCTCTTAGAGTGTCCTCAGGATCTGCATCTTAATAAGCTTCCTTGGAAGAGTCCAAGGCGCTTGAGAACCATTTTACTTGGCTCAAAGTCATGTAAGTTAATGTATTTTGTTGATTTAAAATGTTAAGATTTTGGAAATCAGGTGGCACCTTCTCATCAACGGTTAAGTAAGAAAAAAGTTGTTTTTTACATAAATGTTGTATCTGATAATCAGTAGGAACTTAAGAGTTGAGGCCATGTTAAATTTCTCTTTTAAATCCTTTAGTTACTAAAAAGCAAAAACTTAAATTTGTATCTGAATTCAATTTCATGGCATTTGATTCTTTAGTGCTTAAGTTCTTCTTTAGTAGCAAAGAAAAAAATATTGAGAAATTTTATTTTTTCAGGCCATGGGCGGCCTTCAGTGAACCGTTACCTCCACAACTCAAGTCCTAGCCTACAGATTTTTCAAGACTGTTCATTATAAGACTCTGGCTTCTATTTTATAGTTTTTTTTTTCTGAGATTACCTCTAAATTTTCGTATATATTTATTGTAAAATTTCCAACAAAATCTAGAATGATTAACTCTCTCTATATTCCTGAAAGGGTTAAGGAACTTACCATGCATTTTCTATTCATTGAATACCACTCCCATAGTATTACTATCTAGGTTTTTAGATTTGTCTTTTAAAAACACACATTAGTTACTTAAAGTAAATGGTTAATCATATTTATCAATGATTTCTCAATTTTAGGACTTAGCATGTGAGTGATAACACATTTAGTCTTTTTGCTTGAAAATGATTTATTTTACTCCTCTGTGAATGATAGTTTACCTGGGTATAGAAGTCTTGGTTGATAATTGGCTGTGAAAAGATTCTTCCGCTGTTTTCTGGCACCCATTGCAGATGAGAGTCTAACTGTCTTTTCCTTGCAGGTTAGCTGTCTTTTTGCTTTGGAAGCTTTCAAGATTTTCTCTCTACCTTCAATGTTCAGTAGTCTCACTGAAAAATGTTTCCTGTTATAGGTTCATTACTATGTATTCTTTTTGGCACTTGGTGTATGTAACCTTTTCTTCTGAGAACATATATCATTTTCTTCCATCTGAAAAGTTCATAGTATCTCTTTGACTATTGATTCACAGACATTTTCCTCTATTTTATTCTTGAACTCCTATTAGACATATATTAGATCTTTTCAATATGTCTTCCACATCTCTTAATTGCTATTTCCTGTTTTTTCCCCCTTCCTTAACTCTTTATTGCTGCATTCTGGGTAAGATCCTCTATATAACCTTCTAATGTATTAATTCTCTGTCTTGTTATATCCAAGACAGAGTTAATCCTGTTTATTGAGTTTTTCACTCAAATACTGTGGTTTTTATTACCAGAATTTCCAACTTGTCCCTTTTCATATCAGCCTGCTCTTGTTTCATTTTTTACTTGTTTTCTTTCACAATTTACTATTCATTTCTATGAATATTCCTCCTTTCTTTTTCTCCTTGATGGTTCTAACAATCCCTATTTTATTTTATTTTTATTTTTCTGAGACAGGGTCTTATTCCAGTTGCCAAGGTCGGTGTGCAGTGATGCAATCTTGGCTCACTGCAGCCTCCACTTCCCTGGCTCAGGGAATTCTCCCACCTTAGCCTCCTGAGTAGCTGGGACTACAGGTACATATCACCACACCTGGCTAATTTTTTGTACTTTTAGTAGAGATGGGGTTTTGCTATGTTGCCCAGGCTACAATCCCAAATTGTAATTTCACTTTCAGATTCTGCTATTACAGGCATATCTCAGAGACATTGTGGGTTCATTTTCAGTACAATGCAATAAAGCAAATATCACAATAAAGTTAGTCACACAAATTTTTTGGTTTCCCAGTGCATATAGAAGTTATGTTTATACTGTTCTATAGTCTAAGTATGCAATAGCATTATGTCTAAAATTGTATGTCTCTTAATTAAAAAATACTTCATTGCTAAACATGCTAACAATCATCTGAGCCTTCAGTAAGTTGTAATCTTTTTGCTGGTAGAGGGTCTTGCTTTGGTGTTGATGGTGGCTGACTGATCAGGGTGTTGGTTGCTGAAGATTGGGATGTCTGTGGCCATTTCTTAAAGTAAGACAACAATGAAATTTGCAGCATCAGTTGACTCACAGAAGATTTTTCTGTAGCATATGATGCTATTTGATAGCATTTTACTCACAGTAGAACTTCTTTCAAACTTGGAGTCAATTCTCTCAAACTTTCCCACTGCTTTATCAACTAAATTTATGTAATACTCTAAATCCTTTGCTGTCATTTCAACAATGTTCACAGCATCTTCACCAAGTGTAGTAGATTCCATCTCAAGAAACCACTTTCTTTGATCATCTGTAAGAAGAAGCAACTCCTCATTCTTTCAAGTTTGATCATGAGATTGTAGCAATTCAGTCACATTTTCAGGCTCCACTTCTAATTCTAGTTGTTTTGCTATTTCCACCACATCTGTAGTTACTTCCTGCACTGAAGTCCTGAACCCCTCAAAGTCATCCATGAGGGTTGGAATCAACGTATTCCAATATCTTGTTAATGTTGATATTTTGACCTCCTCCCATATATCACAAATGTTCTCACTGGTATCTGGAATAGTGAATCTTTTTTAGAAGGTTTTCAATTTACTTTGCTCACATCTATGAGAGGAATCACTATCTATGATAGCTATAGCTTCATAAAATATGTTTCTTAAATAGTTAAGACTTGAAAGTTGAAACTACTCCTTAATTCATGGATTGCAGAATAGATATTGTGTTAGCAGGCATGAAAACAACATTAATCTCCTTGTTCATCTCCATCAGAGCTCTTGGATGACTAAGTACATTGACAATGAGCCCTAATATTTTGAAATAAGTCTTTTTTTTCTGAGAAGTAGGTCTCAACTGTGGGCTTAAAATATTCAGTAAACCATACTATAAACAGATGTGCTGTTTCCCAGGCTTTGTTGTTTTACTTACAGAGCACAGGCAGAGTACATTCAGCATAATTCATAAGGGGTCTAGGATTTTCAAATGGCAGATAAGCATTGGTTTCAACTTAAAGACACCATTTGCGTTAGTGCCTAACAAGGAAGTCAGCTTGTCCTTTGAACCTTTGAAGCCAGGCATTGACTTCTTCTCTCCAGCTAGGAAAGTCCTAGATGGCATCTTCTTCCAATAGAAGGCTGTTTCATCTTCACTGAAAATCTGTTGCTCAGTGTAGTCACCTTCATCAATGATCTTAGCTAGATCTTCTGGGTAACTTGCTGCAACTTCTGTATCAGCACTTGCTGCGTCACCTTACACTTCTATATTATGGAGATGGCTTCTTTTCTTAAACCTCATGAACCAACTTCTGCTGGTTTCAAACTTTTCTTGTGCAGTTCCTCACTTCTCAGCCTTCATAGAATGACTTAAGTGAATATTGTGGCTGGGTTGATTTTCTATCCAGACACTCAGACTTTTTCTATATTAGCAATAAGGCTGTTTTGTCTTCTTATCATTTGTGTGTTAATGGAATAGTACTTCTAATTTTCTCCAATAACTTTTCCTTTGCATTCGCAATTTGATTAACCATTTGGCCTAGCTTTCAGTCTGTTTCAATTTTTAACATACCTTCCTCACTAAGCTTAATCATTTATAGCTTTTGATTTAACTTGAGAGTTGCAGGACTTTTCCTTTCACTTGAACACTTAGAGGCTTTTATAGAGTTATTAATTGGCCTAATTTCAATATTGTTGTGTGTCAAGGAATAGGGAGGCCTGAGGAGGAGAGAGATGGGAAAATGGCTGGTTGGTGGAGCAGTCAGAACATATACAACATTTACCGACTAAATTCATTGTTGTATATGGGTGTGATTGGTGGCACTCGAAAACAATTACAATAGTAATATCAAAGATCACTGGTCAAGATCATCATAACAGACTGATAATAATGGAAAAGTTTGAAATATTGTGAGAATTTTCAAACTATGACTCAGAGATATAAAGTTAGCACATGCTGTTGGAAAACGGGCATGATAGACTTGCTTGACGCAGGATTGCTACAAATCTTCAATTTGTGAAAAACGAAGTGTCTGCAAAGAGCAATGTAATAAAACGAGGTATGCCTGTATTTCTACTTCATCTGAAATGAATGTATCCCAAATATTGATTTCATTGGCTCCTTTTCTTGATGTTAGTTTTCTTTAATTGTTTTAGAATTTTAACTTGTGTGATGTACATTTTGAGTGACATCGCACACACTTTCTCTCTTCTTGTTATGCCTTTCCCTCCCTGCTTGGCCACAGGGCCCCAGTTCGCAACCTGGTTTTATGTTGGTGGCTCTGAACTTTTATCTTACGATGGTATTCAGATATTACAGATTTAGTCACTGAGTCAGGAGGCAGCTTGGCCCAAGTCTTGGTTATACCTGCTTGTTTCTACTTTTCTAGATGCACATTTATATAAGTCCTAACCTTAGGTAACAGCTGCACATTTTTTAGGGCATTTAGGTTCAAGCAATAAGCCTGGATCCAGGCTCCAACCATCTAGGGCCCCTTTACTCCCAATACTACAGAGGAGTTATCTTGCCTATCTGTGTGTGTCTCCAGAGCCCACAAGCTCACAGCTTTAGTAACTAGTGTGTTATATTTCTGGTCTGTTTCTAGCACATAGATATTTATTTTTCTTTATGTGTGTATGGGCATGTGGTTTTCTTTTTTTAAAACTTTCTTTTAAATTCGTTCTTAAAATATTTTATTTATAATTGCTAAGTGTTTGGAGTGCAGGTAGTGACTTCAAAGCATGAGCTTACAATGTCATTTTGATCTGCAGAGGCAGGCTCTGGGGATGAAAATAGCAGCAGTTCCTATGATGCCATCTTTGAGACAGCTACCATTACCGCTACTGCTACATTAATATTGTCCTTTGTTTCCCATCTAACAAGCATTATTCTCCTAAAAATGGCTCTGTGTCTGACAAAGCCCATTCACTATAGATTAATTCTCTCTTAAATGACTTTATTAAGCTCATTAATGATTCACTTAGCAACCTCTTTTGTAATAAATTTGCAATATTCTCTAAAGAAATCGATCTGGAGAAACGCCACACTGATTTAGGAAGGAACATGGTTTAAAAATGAGTGAATCATTCTCAAAAGCACACAACATGGCTGTAGAAATATTTTAATGGGTTTCTATCTTTCCACAGATTAAACTAAGATCCTTTGCCAATAAGAAGACAAACAATAGAAAATTCCTACAGATTAAGAATCCCAACCAAGCTTTCAATGAACTGACTTGCTTCACCTCTGGGAGAACAGTTATGACATGGTGCTGAATTACATCAGCGAGGAACCAGAGGTGAGGCTGGGATACAGGGGAATTGGGTTTAGAATCACCTTAGCAATGCAGTATGCAAATCATGAAACAGCATAAAGACACATAAATTATGCAAGAATACATAAGGGGTTTCCAGAGAAACCTCAATTTCCATTATTAAAAATGGTGTGGTAAGCAGTCTAAAAAATCATTTTTGGCAGGTCACTATTTTTAACTGAGCTTTGAAGTTCATCTACATTTTTTTTCCCAGCATTACACTTGGTGGTTAGGACCCCTTGTTACAAGGGGCCATATTAACACATGATTGTGGAAATGGACAAAGAAACAATTTTAATTCATATGGTAAGAGACAGGATAAAGATATGCAGGTGAGGGTTTCCCTAACACAGCCTACGAAGGTCAGAGAAGACTTCCTAGAGGAGGTAATGTCAGAGCTAACCTTTCATGGACAAATAAGCATGCATCAGGCAGAATGGGATGGTGGTAGCAGGTAAGAGTAAGGGGAGTTGCAGTATTTCAAGTATGGAGAAAAATGGGGTCATGACATACATGATTATTACTTTTCAGATGACCAGCATCTGCACCCTCTTCCTTTTTTATGTTAACATGGTGCTTTTATTTTTTTAATTTGTATTATTTATATACAATATTTGCACATATTTATGGGGTACATGTGATATTTTGTTAAATGCATAGAGAGTATAATGATCAAATCTGGGTATTTGGGCCTTCTATCACCTTGAACATTTATCATACCTATGTGTGGGGGGCATTTCAAGACCTCTTGTATAGCTATTTTAAAATATACAATACATTATTGCTAACTATAGTTATGTTACTCTGCTATGGAACATTAGAATTTTTCCTTCTGTGTAACTGTATGCTTATACCCACAAACCAACCTCTCTTCATCCTCCCACCTCCAACCCTTCCCAGTTTACCCCCTTCCTTATATCACACCAACTTCCTTTGGGGAATTACCTCTTCCTGTACCTGTCCTCCATAGTTGTATTATTGGCAGGAGGTAATGTAGGGGTCGCTTCCTCCTACTAGGGAGTTGAAAGAATCACATTCTCCTTTAGCTGACCTCAGTACAACCATGGGACCAAGCTGCGGTATACTACTCAGATGCTTTTTGCTGAAACTTTGCTCTTGATCCCAGGCTGGACAGAAGCCTGGGAGGAAATTCATTGCAAGGTGGCAGGCCTACTGGACTGTTCCTATCAGAACATTTTTGCTATACTTTCTATTTCTTCCCAAGTGTCCATGGTTCCTGCCTTTTCCCAAGCTTTTCGCAAGCTTCAACCCTCAAATCATTTCAGTAAATACTATTTTGTTTTTAAATGGTAAAACTATTTCATTTTGGGAGACAGCAAGAAGTTCAGCATGGTGGAGCGCAGCACATGCATAGTGGTAGAAGGAAGTCGTTGAGAGGCTAGAGAGTTGGGCGGACTAGAAAGTGTCTCTCTCTCTTTTTTTTTTTTTTTCCTGAGTTGGAGTTTTGCTCTTGTTGCCCAGGCTGGAGTGCAACAGCACAATCTCAGCTCACTGCAACCTCCACCTCACGGGTTCAAGCTATCCTCTTGCTTCAGCCTCCCAAGTAGCTGGGATTACAAGTATGTGCCACCATGCCCACCTAATTTTGTATTTTTAGTAGAGACAGGTTTCACCATGTTAGTCAGGCTGGTCTTGAACTCGTGACCTCAATTGATCCACCTGCCTCGGCTTCCCAAAGTGCTGGGATTACAGGCGTGAGCCACTGCACCTGGCCTAGACAGTGTCTTATATGACATCAGAAGCATCCCAATTTTATTCCCTAGGCATTGGAAAGCCTCTGAATGATTTTAAGCATGAACAGTTTCATATTATTTTTGTGGCAGCTCCATGGTGAACTATTTGGAAAAGGGTGTGAGAGAGGACAAGGCTCAAAGCAGGGAGAGGGTACTTAGAGAAGACGCAGTAATCTAGGCAAGAAGGGACGATGGCTTGAGTTTCCAGGAGTTGGACTACTCAGTAGTTGGACTATTCATGAGGAAGGGTGAGATGTGAGCCCTTGCTGTCAGGTATGGAGAGCTAAAAGAATAATGGATCCATACCAGAGATAAGGAATATAGAGAGAGGGACAGGAGTGTATGTGTGTGTGTGTGTGTGTGTGTGTGTGTGTGTGTGTATGTTAGCTGGAGGGCTCAGCTTTGGTTCCAGTTCCTAACTTTGGACCAGCAACAGCTCTTCTGCTGCCACACCAGTGAGGAAACATCTGTCTACCAACTAAGATGCTGACTAACCTGGTCCAGGTTGGTGATTTCACCTGGGCAGGCCTGGTCTGAAAGGTGGGCCTGGAGCCTAGGGAGAGAGACAAGCTGGGCATGATGGGCTGTGGGTTGGTGAGAGTTCCAAGAAGTTCAGACGTAAGAGGCCAGGCCTCCTGCCAATACAAGTGCTGTTTCCTCTTCTCCCTCCTTTATCCCTCTGGTGCCCCCCAGGGCTGGTCTATCTTGTTCTCTTTCTCCCTCTCCACACCTGTTGCCTCCTGCAAGGTTTCCATCTTTCAATGACCCTCTGAAAGGTTCCTCTGATAGTGGAGAGAATGGTTTTGGTTTAGAATTAGACTGGGGTCCACACAACAAGTGTTTGGCTTTCTTGGTGGCAGAAGTGGGACTAGGAAATAGAAGTAACATCTGGTTCAAGCTTGTTTATTGAGTTGATTGGTGCCAAGGTAGTCTAAGGCACCAGACCGTGTGACCATACTTTGCCTACCTTTACGGAGCTCACAGCCTGAGATTTCTTTACATTCTGGCAAAGTAGTTACTGGTAAAACTCAGTTTTGCAGAACATGGCATTCTAGAAGCACAGGGCAAAATTACAGTTCCAAGGAAGAACTGTAATTCTTTTGGGGAAAAGTCTATGGGGAAAAAGAACTTCCCTTGTCTTCTTCCTTATTTCCTTGGAAGTAGAAAAGAGGTACTCAAAATGCTCAGAGCACCTCATCTCTGGACTTTACCATAAAATGCTTTGATTCCAGGATATCATTTCATGTCAGCTTTGGCTTATGGATCCAGGAGGAACATGGGGTGGTTGTAGACAGGAAAGGGCAGATCCTAAAGGTAATTTTAAAGCAGGGCAATCTAGTTTTTAACATGAGGTGTGTTTTCTCCAACCTTATTTTTCTTTGGACTTCTCATGACAATAGATAATATGCTTATCATTTTGAATAATATTTGCTTATCACTTATATCTTCTCCTGGATTAAGAACTTCTTGAAGACATGACCTTGGTTTTACTCACTTTGTTACATTGTAGGGCCTCATCCAGAGCCTAGCACCCAATAAAAAAGCTCAGCGAATGATTGTGAAAAAGATGTGAATGATTTTCAGAAACGTCCCTATTCTTCATGCTTCCCTCCCTGCCTCCCTTTTCTGGAAGACCCTCGCCTATTCAAAGTTAAGGATAAGAGAGGCAAAGGAGAGCATATTCAGGGATCTAACACTTCCCTACAGGGATCTGTATCCCTTACCTACCTCTGACTCCTCCCCACCAGGAAAAGAATCTATTATTCAGTGAAACCTTTGAAATGTATTAACATTAAGGTCTTAATGACTAGTAATGGCATGCTTGCTTATCAAAACAAACCCTTTTATTGATAATATAAGGCTAAATCTTGATTTTTTTCCTCTCTTTTTCTGATTCTCCCCATTTTCTCTTTCTTTCTGATTACCTCTGCATCTCTTCCCAATCACCTACTCCCCAAGAGATTGAATAATTTTCAGCCTCTCTTGGCTTTTAGTAAACTCTCATTTAGGGCTTGTTTTAAGAGACAAGCAATGGTCTGAATCTATATTAAGAAGTCTAAGAAGATAGGACAGTCTGTAAATGAATTCAACTTTTAAATAAAAGAAAGCAGCAAGTCTTCCAAGGGACAAAAGAAAGGGAAAAAATCTGGGCTTACGCACCTGCAGCAGGCCCAGCCAATGTGTGGCTATGCTGTCGCGGAATCTTAGAATCACTTGTGTGCTGTACTTTGATGTTCACCTAGCTTTTGTGTGTGCTTTATTTCCCTTTCTAATTTCTCCTTAGAATCTTAGCAAAGTTCTTTTGAAAAGCCCACCATATGTCAGCTGAACCAAAAGAAGGAGAAGAAAGGGAGATTTGTGTACATTTAGATGAGAAAACAAGATTGGTGGTAAGAGTCTGATATAGCCCAGGGCTGGGATTTCTAATTTTGGGGGGTGCCAGACTCCTCTGAGAATCTTATGAAAACTATGGACTCCTTTCTTAGAAGAATGTACATATGCACAAAAGTTTGTGTCCAGTTTTAGGGAGCCAGAAGGCTCTGTAGATCCCAAGTAAAGAACCTCTATCTTGGCAGGAGGAGAAACTGTGGGTGAAAGCTGATATTGGTTGAGACCCTCATTCCTTCCAACCTGAATCAGTTCTTTTCTGAGCTAATTTTTGTCTTGTCCCTTGGATTATTTTATTCCATCAAGATCACTGTAATTAATAGGTTACATTTACTATTTGTTAGCATGTGATCTCACTTAATCCTGCCAACAACCTCACGAGGTAATTCTATTATTTGCATTTTGTAGATGAACCTGAGATTTAGCAAGGTTCAGGAACTTGTCCTCAGGTCCCACAGCAATTAATTCAAATCCGGACCATGCCCTTAATCCCTATGCTAAACTCATCCATATTTTTTTGTGTTCTGTTGTTTTTAAGGATGAGATTCCTTGATTCCTTCACACATCTCAATTATCAGGAACACCAAGGTGGCCCCAGTTTTACAACCATGTACAGATGCATCCATTTCAATAAGTGTCATATTCTTAACAGAGCAAGCTGTTTTCTGAATGTTCAGCTGCCATTCTATTCGACATTCTGGGCAAACCCATCCCTGTAGGGACTCTTTTTCCAATAGTGAGAACAAAGAGTTAAGTGCTTGTCTGAGGCAAAGAACATGATATTGTTCTCATTAGAGGACAACTGATGTCCTTCAGTTCCATAACTATTATTTGAGCACCTACTATAAGCCAGGCCCTATGTTGGTGCCTCAGCAGATCTCTCTGCTTATTGCTGACAACTCAGTGGGGGAATGGACACTGCTCAGGCAAATGTTAACTAGAATTGGTATATTTTGGATCAAAACTTCTGCAGGGCAATGGTTCAGGAGACTTAAAGTTTTCCTCCTAACTAACTTGAATGGAGTGATAAGAACTTGAAGGGGAGAAGTTTATATTGCTACTGGAATGTAACCATCATAAGGAACAAAGAAAGGTGAACTGGAGAGGGGCCTGGGCTTGGGCTTCCCTTATGGTTGTCCCATTAATTCACCATTATAGCTGGGAAAGCTATCAGCAACCATGGCATATTAGCCCATTTTCACATGCTGATAAAGACATACAGAGACTGGGCAATTTACAAAGGAAAGAGATTTAATAGACTTACAGTTCCATGTGCCTGGGGAGGCCTCACAATCAGTGACAGAAGGCAAGGAGGAGCAAGTCACATCTTACATGGATAGCAGCAGGCAAAGAGAGCTCATGCAGGGAAATTCCCCTTTTCAAAACTATCAGATCTTGTGAGATTTATTTATGTCATGTGAACAGCACAGGAAATACCTGCATGAGAAGAACAGCATGGAGTCCCTCCCACAACATGTGGGAATTTAAGATGAGATTTAGGTGGGGACACAACCAAACCATATCATTCCACCCCTCACCCCTCCCAAATCTCATGTCCTCACATTTCAAAACCAATGATGCCTTCCCAACAGTCCCCTAAAGTCTTAACACATTTTTGCATTAACTCAAAAGTCCATAGTCCAAAGTCTCATACAAGACAAGGCAAGTCCCTTTCACCTATGAGCCTGTAAAATTAAAAGCAAGTTAGTTACTTTCTAGATACAGTGTGGGTATAGGCATTGGGTAAATACAACCATTCCAAATGGGAGAAATTGGCCAAAACAAAAAGACTACAGGCCCACGCAAGTCCGAAATCCAGCAGGGCAGTCAAATCTTAAAGCTCCAAAATGATCTTCTTTGACTCCATGTCTCACATCCAGGTCAGGCTGATACAAGAGGTGGGCTCCCACAGCATTGGGCAGCTCTGCCCTGTGGCTTTGCAGGGTATAACCTCCCTCCTGGCTACATTCACAGGCTGGGCTGGTGTTGAGTGTCTGTGGCTTTTCCAGGCACATGGTACAAGCTGTCAGTGGATCTACCATTCTGGGGTCTGGAAGATAGTGGCCCTCTTCTCACAGCTCCACTAGGCAGTGTCCCAGTAGGGACTCTCTGTGGGGGCTCTGACCCCACATTTCCCTTCCACACTGTCCTAGCAGAGGTTCTCCATGAGGGCCGTGCCCCTGCAGCAAACTTCTGCCTTGTCATCCAGGCATTTCTATATATCTTCTGAAATCTAGGCGGAGGTTCCCAAACCCCAATGCTTGACTTCTGTGCACTTGTAGGCTCAACACCACATGGCAGCTGCCAGGGCTTGAGACTTGCACCCTCTGAAGCCATGGCCCGAGCTCTACGTTGGCCCCTTTCAGCAACACTGGAGTGGCTGGGATGCAGGGCACCAAGTCCCTAAGTTGCACACAGCAGATGGACCCTGGGCCTGGCCCCTGAAACCATTTTTTCCTCCTAAACTCCAGGCCTGTGATGGGAGGGGCTGCTGCAAAGGTCTCTGACATGCCCTGGAGACATTTTCCCCATTGTCTTGGTGATTAACATTCTGCTCCTCATTACTTATGCAGATTTCTGTAGCTGGCTTGAATTTCTCCTCAGAAAATGGGCTTTGCTTTTCTATTGCATTGTCAGGCTGCAAATTTTCCCAACTTTTATGATCTGTTTCCCTTTTAAAACTGAATGCCTTTAACAGCACCCAAGTCACATTTTGAAGGCTTTGCTGCTTAGAAATTTCTTCTGCCAGATACTCTAAATCATCTCTCTTAAGTTCAAAGTTCCACAAAACTCTAGGGCAGGGGCAAAATGCTGCCAATCTCTCTTGGCTAAAACACAATAAGCGTCACTTTTGCTCCAGTTCCCAAGAAGTTCCTCATCTCCATCTGAGACCACTTCAGCCTGGATTTCATTGTCCGTATCATTATCAGCATTTTGATCAAAGCCATTCAACAAGTCTCTAGGGAGTTCCAAACTTTCCCACGTTTTCCTGTCTTCTTCTGAGCCCTCCAAACTGTTCCTACCTCTGCCTGTTACCCAGTTCCAAAGTCACTCCCACATTTTCAGATATCTTTTCAGTAATGCCCCACTCTATTTGTGCCAATTTACTGTATTAGTCTGCTTTCACACTGCTGATAAAGACATACACAAGACTGGGCAATTTATAAAAGAGAGAGGTTTAATGGACTTACAGTTCCATGTGACTGGAGAGGCCTCACAATCATGGCAGAAGGCAAGGAGGAGCAAGTCACATCCTACGTGGATGGCAGCAGGCAAAGAGAGGCCTTGTGCAGGGAAACTCCCCTTTTTAAAACCATCAGATCTTGTCAGACTTATTCACTATAATGAGAACAACACAGAAAAGAAAAGGCGTGCCCCCATGATTCAATTACCTCCCACTGGGTCCCTCCCACAACATGTAGGAATTCAAGATGAGATTTTCGTGGGGACATAGCCAAACCATATCATATGGTGTGGCTGAACAGGACAGGTACACACCCACTTTGCAGTGTGGGCCATTAACAACCGTGGAACATGCCATTTTATTGATAATTGCATTACACAAGATAGAAATTGTAAGATTTAAGGGATAAAAGGGTGATATTAAGAATGTGTTGTGCCAGGTGTGGTGGCTCATGCCTGTAATCCCAGTACTTTAGGAGGCTGGAATGCTTGAGACAGACCAGGCTGGCCAACATAGCAAAAACCCTGTCTTTACAAAAAACACACAAAATTAGCCATGCATGGTGGTGAATGCATGTAGTCCCAACTACTTGGGTTGAGGGGGCAAGATTGCTTGAGCCTGGGAGGTGGAGGCTGCAGTGAGCTGAGATTGCACCACTACATTCCAACCTGGGCAACAGGAGTGAGACTCTGTCTCAAACAATACACACAACAACAAACCAGAATGAGTTGTGTAGAAGACTTTAGACTTCATTTTAGGCCAGGGCTCACCAGGTAGGATTCCTCACCCTCCTCACCTTTCCCATTTTCCAAATCCCAAGTGTGACAAAGACACATAGCATGTCCTCCAGCCTTTCAGAACACATTGCACACCTCTTGCACAGGGGCGAACAGGCCCGCCCTCATTGTTCTTTTAAAACAAATAATCCTTATAAGATACTGCATCATGTCAAATACAAACACAGGAATTGTCTGTGTGTGGTGCACACAAAGCACATCTGAAGAAGTGGCTTCGATGAGTTGTTTTCGTTTGAAAAGTAAGTACATATTTCCAGGGAGAATGAGCTATTCTAAATAGGATATTTTCTTTCATTCGTATACAGTCCCAAAATTCAGCAAAACTCTGTGTAGGTGGTATTCACGCCATGTCACAAAAGCACAAAAAGCAGGATCTTCTCCACGAGTGCAGATGTTGCCTTCACTCTTCCTAGCTGACATTTGTTTTTACAGTGGTGAGAATCAAGGATAGTGCCACCTCTCCCTGTGAACATCCATCCCCATGAAGCTCAGGAGCCTGTGCTATTTAAATATATGTCTTGTGCCCTGAGAGTTAATGCTGGCGGTACCTTTGGGTGCAGTTATTTCCTCACTAGCTCAGAAAAACCAGGATGTAGCTTTTTCAAAGGGGTAGAATGGAGCTTTTGAAAATGCAAATGTGTGTGTGCACTTGAGACAGAGGATGGCTTATGATTAATGAACTTTTGTGTATTGCTTATTGTGTGTGTGTGGGGTCAGCTCAATAAAAAACACATTGCCTTTTCTTTGTCAGTGACAGATATTCTTATCAGAAACAAGGCTCTTATTGTACCAGTTTCCCTCTGACAGAAGAACAAGTGACTGCTGTGCGTGGTGCTGGCGGGGAGTGCAGGACAGACACTGGGAGTGGCCAGGGGCTTCTTTAAAGACCATCTGAAAACATTGGCATATTTATTGGAATAATCATGAAGAAGTAAGAAGTATTTTACTTAATACTGCAGTATGAGGTCCACTATAGGGTTAAAGTGGGGATTCCTCACTGGTCTTCAGTTTTTAAGGGGTAAACTTGCCAGCTCTTTTTAGAAGAGACTGAGCACCCATCACCTACTTTGTAGAGGGTAAATTAAAAAAAAAAAAAAAAAAAGCAAAAGAAACACATTTCTTCCCGTGGACTTTCTGGACTTACTCATTTTTAACACAAATTTAGTATCCTCCATGAACATTCAAGAAACAATGCTGGTTGGGCACAGTGGCTCATGCCTGTAATCCCAGCACTTTGGGGAGGCCAAGGCGGGCGGATTGACTGAGGTCAGGAGTTCGAGATCAGCCTGGGAAGTATGGTGAAACCCTGTCTCTACTAAAAATACAAAAAATTAGCCAGGTGCGGCAGTGCACAGCTGTAATCTCAGCTACTCAGGAGGCTGAGGCTGGAGAATCTCTTGAACCTGGGAGGCAGAGGTTGCAGTGAACCAAGATTGTGCCACTGCACTCCAGCCTGGGAGATAGAGCGAGACTCTGTCTCAAACAAAACAAAACAAAACAAAACAAAAAACAATGCAGAAAACACTAAGTAGAAGTTTAGGGGCTCAAAAAGAGACCTCATCTCACTGAAGTAAAGTCTGAAGGGCAAGGGTCCTCTCTGTGGGGTGTGTATGTGGTGAGCAGGGATCATGTTTCTGAGACACTTTCTGAGCAGTTGCCTTTGTGAAATTCTTTTACCTGGTGGCTGGTTTGAGGACAGTCATTGGAAAATTTATGGCCTTAAACAGATTCCAAAATTGACGTTGATGTTTTACTTTCTGGAATAAAAATAATTCTAGAAGATTCTTTTTCCTGAAGGTGTAGACACATGGAAGCTCTTTGAAATGAGTTTAAGGAATTAGAAGTATCCTTTGATATGCTGAGCAGTCTGCCTAATTTTCATTTATAATAATACCTACCTAGTTGTGTGACTTGGTCAAGCTACTTTTATTTCTCTGTGCCTCAGTATCCTCATCTGTAAAATGGAGATGCTAATAGTATCTACTTCAAGGAATTCTGAGGATCAAATGAATTGGTGGCTATAAAGCGTGTGGCACATAGGAAGTACATAGTCAACTCTATGTGTTAGCCCTTCTTCTTCCTTCTCCTCTTCCTCCTCCTCCTGCCCCCCACCCCCACCCTTCACTAACCCATCTTCTCTACCTCTAGGCAATTATTCTCACCAGATCATGAGAACACAATGATCTTCTAGCCCCGAATAATTTCATAATTTGCCAAAAGAAAAATTCCCTTGAAAACAGAATAACCAAAAGAAGACAGAGAAAGAACTCATGTGTAAGATTCTCCTTTAGTCTTGGTTTTCTTCAGGTCCTCTCCCCAATCTCATGAGCCTAAGGGCCAGTGCTTGTTTTCCTTGCCTTGGCCAAGGAGGTTAGCCTGGTCTGGGGAGCCTGGTCTGGAGGAATGAGCACTGGTCCCAGAGCCTGGTTCTGGTCTTGTTCTGTTTTACCTCTGTGCAGGGTTGCGCAAGTCATTCCACTTCCCTGAGACTCAGTTCCCTCCAGTGCAAATGAGAAGTTTGGACTAATTGATCTTTAGGACTCTTCACAGTTTGGACAGCCTGGGGTTTCAGCCCCCTTGGAACCTACAAACTGCATGTATAATTAAATATCTCCTGGCTGGAAACATCCTCTGAGCTCAGGATGGGCAATGTCTAAGATTTGGGGTGTCAGTGCATTTCAGCCCCATTACCGCCTGTATTTAGGATGGGAGCTTCGTCTGTCCCAGGGCTGTGGCCATCATTCCCCATCGGGGATCTGTAATGACTGTGGGCCATTCCCCTTTCCTCTCCTGACCCCGACCCCAACTTCTTGGCGCTTCCACTTAGGAACAAAGCAAGAAGTACTCAGATGAAGGCGCAGTCCTGTGATGAGCAAGCCCCCAGAACCCTGTGAGTTGGTGGAGCAGGCACGGTCAGTCAGGGAGGATGTCACTGAAGAAAGTAAATCCATCAGCTCCCCTTATTACTATGTAAATGAATTTATCATGACTGGGGGGCGGGGCAAGAACAGAGAGGCCTCCTGGAGTTCCAAGGGCTTCAGCCTTTCTGATTTGCTGAGAGAGCTGCAAACAGGAAGACAGTCCATGACCACACCTGTGTTTGACAGCAGCACTAGGGGCAGCTCCGCGGGGAGTGTGGCATGCCCTGGGGGTGTCATCATCATTGCCATCTTAGCACTAAGTGTTTCACTGGACTCAGTCTTTCCAGCAGTGTCTTGAGAAGTGGCCTAAGTATGGGGTAGGGCAGGGTGGGCACTGGAGAAGAGGAAGGGTTTTTTTTTTGTTTTTTCTTTTTGTTTTTGTTTTTGAGATGGAGTCTCGCTCTGTTGCCCAGGCTGGAGTGCAATCAGTGCTGTGATCTTGGCTCACTGCAACCTCCACCTCCTGGGTTCAAGCAATTCTCCTGTCTCAGCCTCCTGAGTAGCTGGGACGACAGGTGCATACCACCACGCCCGACTAATTTTAGTATTTTTAGTAAAGACAGGGTTTCACCATATTGGTCAGGCTGGTCTCGAACTCCTGACCTCAGGTGATCCACCCACCTCGGCCTCCCAAAGTGCTGGGATTATAGGCATGAGCCACTGCACCCAGCTAGGAAGGGGTGATTTTGGAACAGAAATAGCATAGAGGGTAGAAATAGCATGGAGGGTAGAAAAATTGTGAAAGCAAAGGATGCCTGGGGAGGAGAGATGCTGTTGACAGGAGCTGATGCAGAGGCAGAGACAGATGGACATCCTACTAAGACGGCAGTTTCTACATTGAAGTAATTAATGCTTGTGATTAGGCCGGAAGGAGTGTTTTCTGGGAGTGCTGGAGCTGGTCTTGTCCCTGGAGATCGGGGCCCTGGAGGGGGTTTGCTCATGGTGGCTGCTCTTATGCTCTCACATTTCTGTCTTCCTGCCCTGGCTTGTGGATCTCCCCATGCCCACACCACCCCCTCCCAACCCAGTTTAGATCATAGTTTTAGCTTGTAAGTTTGCTCAGAGATAGGACCTGAGGTCCAGAGATGTGAAGAGAGGTGGCCAATGTCATACAGCAGGGCAGGACTAGAACCCACGTCTATGACCACTGATTCAGTGCCAAAGGGAGAGAAGGGGGAAGGGGATTCAAATTTATTCAGAGCTTTTCTGTCCTCAGCAGAGAGAGCTCTAGTTACTTGTATGTCAGCTATTTCATTAAATTTGACTCTGTGAGGTAGGAATTAGCACCCCACTTTACAGATGAGGGAGTTGAGATGTTGGAGAGGCAAATTAATTTGTGCTGACAAATTGTGAACCTTCATCAGATTCCAAGCCCCATCCTTGGGACCTTCACACTCATGTTCTTTCCTCTGTGCCTTGTAATACAAATGACCAGCATTTCCATTACTCATGCAGCTGGTGAATCAAACCAACATTAAGCCTGTCCCTGGCTCTTCTCCCATCAAAACATGGCTGATCTATGCTCCATTCATTTTCCATCCTTGGGAGGTCATGAGTTTCAAACAAATTATTTGGTTTACACAGTACAGTACTAAAGTGAAATTTTGTTTTTGTCCTTTCCAGGTATCCTAAGCAAGGGGTGTCTTCTGTCCCCAGGAGTTACTTGTCAATACATTTGGCTGTACACTGATTGTGTGGTGGTATTGACAATTAATATCCTGGGATTAAGGAGGCTGACCATCTTTTAATACTCTAGACAGTACTATACAATGAAAAATGGTCCTAATCAGAATATCAGTTGCACCCTCTCTGAAAAACATGGTACTGCTTTAAAATGAATGTGTCTTCCCAAAGACTGCGTTTCATTGCAGGAATGTGGGACAGAGGTTAGCCCTCTGGCTTTTGGTCTGGAGATCAGTAGGACATAGTAGATGACTCGCATGGTGTTCAGAGAAGTCTGGCTCTGCTTAAATGCATCCTGTATAACATTCCTACGTTCTCTAATCTTCATTTCCCTGTGTGTAAAATGGGGATAATTATAGCATCTGCCATACAAGGATTGTTGTATTGCTTTAATAAGTCGCTATGTATGGAGGGCTACAATAGTGCCTGGTATAATTAATCAATAGATGTTGGCTCCAATCCTATATATAATGTAATGCACTATACAGAATCATTAGGACTCCTTTGTAAAATGCTCAATTATATGTATTAACACTTTGAAATTCTGGGCCAGGCGTGGTGGCTCATGCCTGTAATCCCAGCAGTTTGGGAGGCCAAGGAGGATGGATCATTTGAGGTCAGGAGTTTGAGACCAGCCTGGCCAACATGGTGAAACCCTGCCTCTACTAAAAATACAAAAACGTTAGCTGGACATGGTGGCACATGCTTGTAATTCCAGCTACTCAGGAGGCTGAGGCAGGAGAATTGCTCGAACCTGGGAGACAGAGGTTGCAGTGAGCCGAGATTGTGTCACTGCACTCTAGCCTGGGCAACAGAGTGAGACTCTGTCTCAAAACAAAAACAAAAACAAAACAAAAAAATAAAACAAACAAAAAAGACTTTGAAATTCCTATTGTTTACTTAAATTTGAAGTAAAAGAACCCCCCAAATTTTAGTATTCTTAAAATATCCACCAGCTATTGGAGAATAAGGGTTCTAGTAGAAGTTGAAGGGTTACAACTCTATAAAATTAAAAAACAAAAAAACAGATACACCTATGAACATTTTCCCAGGCCTGAGTGATGCCTCTGGGAGTGAGTTGTCTCTTCCTATCTGGATCCTGGGATGGGCACTGGTGTCTGTGGGGTGATCCATCTGCGTTCATGTCACATGCTATGGCTAGGAATAACCAGGAAATACTGGAGTGAGGATTCACACTGGCTCTTTTACATTTTCCCAAGGAGGAGAAGGAAAAGAAAGAGGGAGGAGGAGGAGGAGGAGAAAAAGGAGAAGGAGGAGGATGGTTATAGTGGTTCTTACAAATCCCTCAGCTGGATGGCTGGATTTAGGGCTGGGCATTCGTGCTTTCAAGAGCCAGGTCATTCTAAAGGAATGTGAGAAGTGCATCTCTGAGGACAGAGATCAAACAGTGGGAAAATAGATAAGTGATCTGGGGGCCTGTCCACTAATTGCTAGCTAAAAGTTAACATTTCACTAGCTCCCGCTGAGAAGGTAATGGCCAGGCTTCACACATGGAGCTTTATTATGAGAAGAGAGAGGGGCAAGTGGGGTAAGACGAATTTATCATCCCTGCACACGGTACCTCCAAACACACCTGTTTTTTTCTTAAACAGCTCCTTGTTTAGCATTCTTACAAAAGGCACGATAATGTTGGAGGATCAATGTAACATACTGTAAGTGATAAGAAGTACTAAATGTCAATATTATGACATTTTCAATATCATTCGGTCTATTAAAGGCCTGTTGTGTCCTGGAAGCTGTACTAAAGCCTACGGAAGATGCAAAGAAGAACAAGGAGTGAACCTTGGCCTCAAGAGATTTTCAATATATTAAAACACCTAAGACACCAAATGGGAGTGCTTTTCAAAGAGTAGTTCTTAGAATCACAGGTTGGTTACAAAAGGAGATTCTTAAGCTCCAAAGCAGATGGGACCCAGGAATCTGCATTTAAACTAAGCCCTCCAGGTAATTCTGATCTATACTGTGGTTTGAGTAGCCTTGGCCTGGAGCAAATGTAGGCTCTAAGCCTGGGGTATAAAGCCTTCAATTCTGTGTTACATAAGCAGTGTAGCCATATCTTGTAGAAAAGTGTCAAGGGATATTTGAAAGAAGTGTGCAGCCTGTAGGCCTCAAGATGAGAAATATGTGGCAGGTGTGTTTGCAAAGTGGGGAAATTAGCATTGGGAGGTAAAAAAATAGCATGACCTTCATGGTGACCAGTGGAATAAATAAATATAATCCCAATGTTTATGGAACGTCTCGCTGAGTTACTGATGTATTTATCATTAGCGTTTAATCCTAATACTTTTTAGTATGCTGTCAGACCAGGGGGGAAATCCAGAGGCTTCCATCTCCACAAATATTTATCAATGGATGTTTTGGGAATTAAAACATGCCAGGAAATAGGGGCAAAGCACACAAGTGCCTGTCTTTGTGTATGTAGGTTTCATAGATTGGGATATTCACTGGATAGAATAGTTGGTGACCTGTATTTATTTGGGGGTGTTCCTGTTTGTGATGTTGAAGGCTAATTCCTGGGGGGAAGAAGTTGTGAAATTTGCAAAGAAGAATTTACAGAGGGCCAGTGAGTAGACAGAGGAATGAATGTGTTGGGAGCAGGAGGCAGCTCAGGAAGCTCGGCAGTTGTTCTATTCCCTGGCTGTCTCCCTGGGGGAGTTTCTGTGGCAGAATCCAGGGCATGTTGTCCATCCTGGGATCAAGAGGCTGGGCAGGAGGTGTAGGAATCTAAAGCCTAGAAGTGGACCTGTGGCCGAGCAGAATGGTCCCTGCTTTCTGTGACTAAGGAGGCTCAGAGAGTGCTCAATTTAAGCCTGGAGTGGAAATAGATGAACTTGATGGAAAGAAGCATGATCCTCTGGCGTTGCTGCAGGAGACTGGAAATGTGAGTACATGGAAGGAAATTGGTTCATGCTGAAAGCCCAAGTCCCGTTAACTGAATTGCAGAGAACAGTGTCTCTTAGCCTAGTCTTGAACCCTGAGATGTTCCTCCACTGCTTTTATGTGACTAGCCATGGGAAAAAGGAGAAATAGAGTCCTAGGCTGGGAGAGTGATAGACTGGGGTGGAAGTCTTTGGACAAATCCTTTTCTTATTCTCTAGGTAGTAATGGGCCATGAGTTGAGGAGTCAATATCAAGAACCCCTAGGGGAAGACTTTAGTATGTGTTTGGGATTCTGCTTTTGGGATTTTTAAAATCCTGAGATGAGGGAACAGACTACTGTGAAGGCATGATGGATCCTGTGAACTGACCTGTTTACTCTGTTCCTGGGACAGTTATAAATTGAATGCTATCCTGGCTGGAAAACAAAGGACACTTAGTTTGCCCTTTTCCTGGCCCCTGATTGGACACTTTGGCTCAAGGTAGACCACACTATTTTTGTTTAGTAGTCTCTCCAGGTTATTCTTTTTGTTACTGTAATAACTAGTTAAAGGTTGTGAAGCATGTTCTCTGACCTGCATTATAACTCTTGATCCATCTGCAGGGCACTGGGTAACCTCTTCCTCCTGGTCCTGGGTTTCTTTTTGGCCCCAAGGAAGTGGTGAAGGGATGTGGGGCTCCATCACACCGGAGGTTCAATTTTGCATGGTGAGTAAACAAGCAGAGAAGGCTTAGAAGAATCCCTTTTCCAGGAGTACCTCGCAAGGCTGTTTTGAAGCAAGGCTGGAGCCCCAGAAAGCTGTACCTTAGCTCCACAGTGGCAGCATCCCCTGTAGGAACCCCTCTGATCCTTTGTGACGTTCTTGTTCATGGTCCTGTGAAACGGTGCTCTGTGGGAGACTCCAGTCTGCTGGGAGAGCTCCCTTATTCTCAGCACGGAGAGGGGGAAACCATGAAGTAAGGGACCTAATTCATTTTTCAACAACACAACACACCAGTGCATACTCTTCCAAGTAAGTGAGTGTGAGCCCTTTCAAAGTAGCTCCAAAGTGGAGTGAAAGTCCCCCCTTGCCCCTCTGTCATTTTTTCTGACTGAATTCAGTGAGGAAAAGTCTTTATGCTTGGAAGGTAAATTGATTCTCAAAGACCATCCACAGTCCTTAGGAGTCAGGTTCAGTAAATAAAGTAGGCCTGATTGTAATATCCTAATATTATTTTCTTCATGTAAATGGCTCTGAAAGCAATGACAACAATAATGATTCCAAAAAATGGCAGCCCAGTTGAAATCATCCTTCAAGATGAATATTTTCATGACAATGTATAAGCCCCTTAGTAATGTGGCTAATTTATTTTTTAAACCTATTTCTCTCATATATATAATTCATATGCCTACTATTATTTGCCAACTAATACTAAATTTATGGTTCTCAATGAGAATTGTTTTTTGTCTAAAACAAACTGTTTCCCTATTTATAAGGTTCTTTACACAAATAAGGTGATTAAAAAGACTGGCTTTGAGCAAACAAAAATGCAGTATGATTTTACTAGAATGAATGCTTTGGTTAGAACAACTATGATGGACTAACAGCTTTTCTTCACTACATGTTGATAGAGTGAGAAGATTTAAAACAAGCCTAATGTACATTAGCTGGGACACTTACTATTAGTGACAAATACTAAGAGAGAGGCTCTACTTGAACAGGCTCAAACTTAACTTAAAAATTATTTCTGCCTGTAATGGACCTTTTAGTTGCCTGAGCAATTGAGTGCTTTAGATAACCCCCATACATATCAAGAACATTCTAAATTTTTTTTCCTTGGCATTTGGAAATTTCAAGTTAAGGATGTCTGCCCTTGCTCAAGTTACACACTCTTCAACTTGGGCAGTTCAGCAGAATTCAAAAGATAAGATGTGAATGAGTCTATCTATTCATGTCATCACACTTCGCTAAATTGCCAGGCTATTTGATGAAGAGATAGCTCAGTTCTCACTAAACTGCAAGTGGGTTTGGCAGATCTTCAGCTGGAATCCTCTGAGGTGCTCTCATTTCTGAACACTAGATTGGGAAACCAGTTGTATTTTAAAAGCTCTGAGACCCCTTTAAATCTCTGTCCATTTTGAGAGACCCATTGATTTACAGTAAAATATGAATGTAAGAGATGAACTTGTGGCATCATAACTAAGGGCTGTTGGCACTCTGGAAACTTGCTCAGAAGGTAATCAAAATAGAGCTAGAACCATAGTCTTAGTTTTTGCTGTAGTCAATCAAGCAAAGGGGAACATTCTACTCAAAAACACATAAATAATTTTGGTTTTTTCTGTATTACGTTGAAACTTCAAAAGAGCTTGTAAATAGGAAGAGAAAATATTGCTAGATGGGTTGTATTCAGTAGTTACTTTTAAATAAAATAAAAAATTGTGGCTAAATCTATTGCCTAAAAACTGTGCTGTAAAATATGTAAATAGCCTGTATCTTTAAAGCCTTTTCTTTGAGATACAAATAAATGGTTTACAGTCCAAATTCTTCTTTAAGAGTTCAGTTTAATTCTTCAAATTCCATAAGCTTGAGATAGGTTTTGCAGTTAAATACGCCTCATTTGAATGCTTAGTCAGAAGGGAGTATTATATATAGATTATATGGAATCTTAGCCTATTTACAAATAATGAATGTTACTGAAAATATTCTGTCATAGAGACACATACATGTGTATGTCCATCACAGCACTATTCTCAATAGCAAAGACATGAAATCAACCTAAATGGCAATGATATACCAGATAAAGAAAATGTGGTACAATAACACCATGAAGTACTATGCAACCAATTAAAAAAAAAAAAAAAAGATCATGTCCTTTGAAGAAACATGGATGGAGCTGGAGGTCATTATCTTTAGCAAACTAATGCAGCAACAGGAAACCTAATACCACATGTTCTCACTTATAAGTGGGAGCTAAACGATGAGAACACATGGACACACTGAAGGGAACAACACACACTGGGGCCTATCAGAGGATGGATGATGGGAGGAGGGAGAGGATCAGGAAAAATAACTAATGGGTACTAGGCTTAATACGTGGGTGATGAAATATTTTGTACAACAAAGCCCCATGATGCAAGTTTACTTATATAACAAACCTGTACATGTACCCCTGAACTTAAAATAAAAGTTAAAAAAGGACATATTGTACAAACGATGTCAAAGCAAGTTTTGAAACAAAAGTTACTCATGATCCCACTATCCCAGCATATTTTTTGTTTGTATGTATTATCTTCCAATTATTATTCATGTACATTCATATGCTTATATACTTGCAATCATATGCACCATTTTATAGTCTACTTTTTCATTTAGGATATCTGTGATGGTTGTTGGCTATATTATTGAGAATATTCAAAAAATACAAGAAAAATAAACAGGATGTTTGAAACTCACAAGATGTGTTAAGCACACATTGCTGTGTAAGCAAGTAGATCATGTGATACAGGCCAAACTCACTAGCTGTGTTAGGCTCGCAGATAGTGAGGAAGCAAGCAGCCTGTGCAACATGGGCAGAATTTACGTAGTGGGTATATGTTAAATATAGGTAGTGGGTAACCTGAAAGACATGTTAAAAATGGAATGGAATATATAATGGAACAAATAAGATGAATACTTTTAGATAAAGAAGAAACAGAAAGATGAAGTCATGATTTGGTCACTTCTGGGATGACGGCTATGCCATCCCTAAATTGGCACTCAATAGGAACATCCATTATACCCACTATGGGCCCATGTGTGCTTGGCCCCAAAAATGCAAATAAAAATCTATAGTTGCTCAGCAGACTGTTTGGCATGTTATAGCTATAACTCAGATCTCTGTGGAGTATGAGCACATCTTAGCTCCAAGCACATTACATTTGCTGGGCCTCTTTGCTCAAATCTCATTTTGGGTCCTTATAACCACATCAGTAGCAGAGGAGACTCATGTGGAGGAGAAAGAGACAAGGCATATGAACAATCGTGTAAGTAGGAATCAGGCAGTGTGGTCCTCCCAATTGGCTTATCTTTACCTTACCCTAAGTATGTTAACCTAGCCTGGCTAGTTCCCCTTACATCTTGCCATGTGTTTTAAATAAATTTAGTACATTGTGCAATATGAGCATGTTATTGCAAATATGTGAGTCTGTGACTCTTTCTATTCCATGACCCTGGGATAGCCTGCCCGGTAGTGTACTTGGAGGCTACCATATGACAAGGGCTAGCAAAGGGGCTAGGTAGCTTGAAGGGAGGAGAAAGAGAGTTATTAGGGTTTTAAACTGGGCTTAAGGGTATAAGTCAACTGAATAACATGAGACTGGCACTTATCTGAGGTCATTTGTGCCAAAGACCCTTGGCTCTGCGTGCCAAAGACCCTTGGCTCTTCAAGCCAAAAAGCACCGACTAACCAACTGTTTGTTTTCCTATAATGGAGAAAGCCCAAGAGAAGGGAAAGAGGGAAGAGCTGTGTCCTAGAAGCTGTATCTTTAAAAAACAAAATGCTTCCATTAAAGTGTTATAATTGAACTTACTTCAGAATAGACAGTGTGAACCAAGTGTGATTTGCTGGTTATAATAAACTAGGATAGATTAAACATTTGAAGTTATCTCCCAATCAGGAATTCATACTCTAGGGGTAGTAAGTGAGCATCTGAAAGACCCTAATTTGGAATTCATACCCAGAGGCCATTACCATAAGTAGACTTGAACTAGGCCCATCAAGATCTGCCTTAGAGAATTTAATTCTTATAAGGGATGCTAGACATTTTTTATTGGGGAGCTGAATGACATTCTATTTATGTGCCTTGAGTAGAAATATTCAATTGCATGAACAGAAAACAAGACTCTGGTGAGTCCAAAAGCCTAATACCCTTTGGAGTGGTGGGATACTTGGTTTAGAGCTTCAGTCTAGTCCAGTGTTCTGCCACTTGATAGGTGCTTCTGTCACCTAATCAAACTAGAATATTAGCTTAATCGTGCCACTAGAATATGGCCACATCTACCTCAGGTAAACTTTTCATGAAAAGTGTTTGCTGACATGCTTAAAGGACAGAGAGGTGGGACCTCACCCGTTAAAAGAACAGATTACATGACTTTTTTTGGCCTGGCTGTTAATAAATGTTTACATGTGTGCTGAAAGGTAGCTTGATACTTATTGTTATTATAATATATTGTCAAGAACTGTGACTGGTCTGAGACTTAACCCTGCTTACAAGTTAACAAAGTGGTCTGCCATAGTTTCACGGATGTTGCTAGAAGACATGAGACTCTTCAGTCAGAGATGAAGGACAGTTTATCCCTCACAGCAAAAGCAGTAGCCAGAGTATTAGCATTTTTGTACCAGTTTCTCAAGCTTCAATCCCCAAAGTGTGATGGGAGGGCCAGGTGACACCAATACATGGAGTGGATTATGTTACAGGAGATGACCCCTTCATTGAGGGAAACTGGATCTTATATATCTTATAATGGGAAGTAAACTCTGGAGAGAGACTCTGCCTTCCAAGATTATTCACTATACAAACATTCTTGAAAAGGTAGTCCAGAATAAAGGCAGTCAATGTCTTGCTAACAAGACATGCAGAAAGTGAGGGAATTGCGGAGAATTGTCTCTAAGTCCATTTTCTGTTGTTTATAATAGAATACCTTGGAACTGGGTAATTTATAAGAAATGAAATTTATTTCTTACTGTTCCGGAGGCTGGGAAGTCCAAGGTCAAGGAGGGACACCTGGTGAGAGCCTTCTTGCTGGTAGGGACTCTCTGCAGAGTCCTGAGGTGGTGCAGGGTATCACATAGTGAGGGGGCTGAGCATCTTTGTTCAAGTTTCTCTTCCTCTTCTTGCAAAGCCACCAGTCCCACTCCCATGCTAAGCTATTTACCCATTAATCCACGAATGGATTCATCCACTCATAAAGGCAGGGCCCGCATGACCCAATCACCTATTAGCCCTGCTTCTTAATATTGTCACATTGCGGATTAAACTTTAATGTAAGTTTTGCAGGAGACAAATATGCAAACCATAGCCTAACATATAGGCTCTAGGAATGAGGTGCGAGGGAGAAGTCCTATTGCTTTCACCATCTCAAATCCCTGGAGACAACCAATATTCACCAAAAAGAATAAGAAAATTGTGAACAGCCAAATTGTTCCAGCCCCTCTGAGCAAAGGCAGCTGAAATCTCTCAGCAGAAGTGGTGGGAAGTCCCTGGCTGGGAACATTCTGTTTGGTTCCCCTGCCTACTTTGGGAATCCTACCCCCTTCCAGTGCAGCAAATGGTTGTGAGGAGACTCCAGAGTCAGTTAGCTTTCCCTCATGAGGAAGCTTCAGGGCCAGGGGCAGGCCCTAAGCAAAGCTACCTTGGTTTTGTGGGCTAGGTCACTGGGCAAGAAGGCTAGCCCCTAGGGAGTAGACTTCCAGGCTCTTTGTACTGGATTTTCTGGATTCTGTTTGGTAGACTCAGATGCAAACATATAATTATGTCACTGAAAAAAGGTTTTACTGAAAAAGACAAAACATACAAAAGGAGTCTCAGTAAATAGAGTGCACAGAGAGTGAACAGAAATCTAAAGTGATGGGTTGGGGAGGTGGGGAAGGAGGCTTCGGGAGAAACTAACAAGCAAAACCAAACCATTTCTTGTCTAATCTTATGTCCCTAGCAAAGGTGCAAACGGAGCTATCAATACTGCAAAAGATAGCAATCATATTGATAAGCAGGGGTAAGCATGTTCTTGTTTTAAGCTTACTTTAGATATCTACCCCCTTAGGGACTGGTATCTTGGAAGAAGCAAGCAGGGCATTTGCCAAAGCTATCACTTTCTAGATATTCAATACCTGGCTTTGGTAGAGCATGAAGGGGAACATTCCATCAGGGCAAGACTGAGATTAAGAAGTAGAGACCTGATGGATCAGCGTTTTAACACACCTAGTCAAGGGGAAATGAAAGGCTTCCCTAGCTGCCCCATTAACTGCAAATTTTCAGGCCAACGGGGGGGTGGCGGGGGGTTGGGGTGGGGAGGTGGAGCAAATGACAGAAGGGAGAGGCTCCACAGAACACCATTAAGCAGCTGCAAATTGAACCATTAATCTCTGTGATTCGGCTTAAAGGAAAACCAGTTCTCTAGTTGATGAAAATGCTGATAGGCTCCATGCTGGGAAAGTTCTGGTTAGAAAGGTGGCCCTCCCTTGGGGGAGCTCCAGCGACTGGTTGGGGGGATGGCAAGTCCCTGGCAGCACCCAAGCATTTTATTACAATTGCAAACAGGAATGCATGGTACTCCTTTGGAAACATTCTCCTGGAATTTGCAAATATTTTCAGCTCCAGCAACTTGATGGCTTTTCTCAGAAGCACCAGATGAGGGAAAGGGATCCTATTCTGCCATGATAGTGCCCATTCTTTATGTTGAGCCCTAGGGAAGGGATTGGGAGTCTTGTCAAGTGAAATGTGGGCTATCGCACGCTATCTGCAGTCTGCTGCCCACGGAGCATGGTCTGCCTGCGTCTTAAAGCAGATTGTCTTCTTCCCTCTCAGAGCTGGGACTGTTTGTGTGAGGGGTTGCTGGATATGGGGCTACTCTTGGGGCTCCAAGGCTTCTCACAAAGGACACTGCCTCTTTGGAGTCAAAAAAATTAATGGGGTCACAGGCCTGCTTCAGAACATTCTTGGTATATAGTAATATCTAACAATGACCACCCACTGTCTATGTTCCAGCATCTGCTCTAAGTGCTTTACATGTATTAATTCCTTTGAATCCGCAAAACCTGTGTTCAGTATTGGACACTGAGGCAGAGACTTTAAGTCACTTGGTCAAGCTGACCCAGCTTAAAGAGGGTAGAACCAGCCTTTCAACCAGGCAGAGAGGTGTTAGCCTGGGGTATACCACTTCTCGTGGTGTACACCCAACTGATAGTCACTGACTGGTAGGCTGCTGTGGCTGGCGAGGCCTCCGCCCTGCAGAGATTGCCTAGCCACAGCTTACCTGACCATGTGGCTGTCTGCATGGCACCCACTTCTGCATCCGCTAGGCTGGGCTCTGCTCGCCAGTCTGGACGTTCTGATTCTCTGTCTAGCTGCTTTACTGGACTATTCTTATTATTACAGCCTCCAGTGCCTGTGTTCTATCTGCAGGGCTGGATTCCTTCCAGTGGGGAGGGGGGACAAGCTGTGAGCCCCTGGACACCACAGTTGTCCCTTCTTTGACAGTTAGCTGGGTGCTGCCCCACCGTGTCCTCAGCTCAGCTACTGAACCTGCTGCTGGCTCATGAAGCGTCAGAACTGCGCTGTGCTAGAGTGGAAAGAAGAAGGCTTTGGGCCCTGGTGAAGTGGGATTGAACACTATCTCCCCAACGGATCGGCTGTGTGGCCTTCATAAGGTCACTCCTCTTTCAATCAGGGCTTCCCTCGGAAGAAAAGATGAGCTAACCTTTATGAAAGCACTTGACACAGGACTTAGCACACAGTAGGCTATCAATAAATCTTTGCTCTCCCGCCCTGCCTTCTCCATGTGAAATACAGCTACTCAAAATAAAGAAGTGTTAGCCACAGGCCCTAGGAATTTTATGTGTTTGCTTAGTCCCCCAGGGGAGGAACTGTGAGTGTACGTGGGGTCGATGTATGAGCGGGTAGAACTGGGCAGTGTATATACCAGGCCATTAATAATGATGTGGCTCATATGTTTGAAATTCAAGGATATGTTCATACAAGACCTGAGTATGTTTTTATAGCTCCACAAACCATTCATCCACCCCAGCATGACTTTTTTAGTGCCAGTTTTAGAATTTTGATGTTTTCTCTTTTCGCCTTGAAAAAGTGATTTACATTGCGGAGCAGTTTCTGGCCTTGGCGTGCTGTGGAGTGGGCGCCTGGACATTTCTTTTCTTTAACTGTTTATGAAGGATGAAGAATCTAGCTTGGAGATATCTTCAATCCTATGAATTTTGTCAAAAATTCAGCTCCAACCACTTTTTGAGCATAAAAAGAAAATCATTGGTTTTAAAATATGTACATAAGTTTACACGTTGGGATCCCTGCCGAGACCTGGGGAGGAATTACGGGAATGTCAGAACCTGGAGACTTCCCAGAAAGGCTGGGATGAGGCGCTGCTGGGGCCCTTGAGGAAAGGCTGATCTGGGTGGGAGCATGAACCCAGCTTGGCTTAGGGTTTTCTAGGAAGCACAGGCCTTCAGTGCTGTCTTTGGCAGTCCAGATAAAGGGATATTTCATTCATAACTAACTTCTATCTGAACCTGAGTACGCCGTGGGAGAAAATTATGGCTTTGTGTTTTTTTGCCAAAGTCATTTGAATTCCATCCAGTTCTGTTACAATGAAAACTGCTCTCCTTGATTGGCTAGATGGTATATTTAACACTCTCGTTACTTGCAGGATCAGGAGCTGCCAAATTTGATCCTATCACTGTGATGTTGGTAACTACTGATGCTCCATTTTCCAGATAAAAAAATAGAAGAATATTTTGAAAAATGTGTAGAGCTATCTATAAACAAGAAGCTGACCTAAGATACACAGCTTTTGACCCCTTGAAGGTTTATTTATTTATTTCACTACTGTCCTCTCTAGCCCATTTGACTGCTGCTAATTTGGACATGGAGGCCAGTGACTTTACCACTGACAGCCAGCAGGACCAGCCTCATGGGCGTGTGACCTGTGTAGTAACCCACGGCCCCATCCTTAAAAGCAGCCCATACCTGGTTTAATGCTCTGCTGAGGATATCTTGAAATTCTTAATACTTTTTGAAAAAGGGGCCTTGCATTTTCATTTTGCAATGGGCCCCCAAAATTGTGTGGTTAGTCCTGATGGCCAGACTTACCCCATTCATTTGCCTGCCTAGGTGGCAATTCCTTTCTTCCTTCCCTCCCTCTTTGGTCCATATATGTCACTTTGGTGCCCCTTTGTTGAGGAAGATGACTGTTTCACTTCTCACAGCCTCTATCTGCTAGCTGGGAGGTTTGGCCAACTTGGGAAGGGTGAGGGCTGTGAGTGCACAATCCAGATTTGAGTGGACGGCAGAATGCTCTGATACTCAGGAACACATGGCACCTCTGCAGGGAACCTGTTGTGTGTCTTGGAGTGAAGACTAGAAGTGACTGTGTCGTCCACAGCTATGAAGATCTGTACGTCCACTTAGGAAGGTGTCAGAGTTGTGGGGATGGGAGTGGTCAGGGGCATTATTTTGAAAGTAAAAGTAAATAGAACGGGATGTTGAAGCTGATGAAGCCTGAAAGCTGCAGTGAGTAAAGATCCATCTTGATTAAGTTGCACGTGCAGACAGGGTACATGAAGCCAGGCCTTTTCTCTTTATTTCTTCATATAGGCATACCCTTATTTTTTTTGGTGAGGCCCTTGTTGTTCCTTCATGCTGACGTGTAAGTAAAATTGCTCTGGGTCTCAAGATATAACTGTCTGTCATGCCTTCTTTAGAAAGGATTTTTGGGTAAAATGTCAGGGCCAGTTTGGATTTCACAGTGCCAGGAATCAAATTCCTGGTCAGTGTGTGAAGACTGAGGACTTTGGTCCCATAGTCACACATAAGTGCACATGAATATGTAAGCACAACTGGATATCAGAGAAATCTGGATTACAGAAAGATGGACAATCAGGACTGAGCTAGGACTGCAGTTTGTAGAGCTAGTCAGAGGGGTGACTGGAGCTAAATCCAGTCTGCATCTGGAGGATGTGTCTGCCCCGAGGTATTGCCTTTTAAACATCTACACAAAGGGGCCAGGTGCGGTGCCTCATCCTGTAATCCCAGCACTTTGGGAGGCTGAGGCAGGCAGATCACTTGAGGTCAGAAGTTTTAAGACCAGCCTGGCCAACATGGTGAAACCCCGTTTCTACCAAAAAATACAAAAATTAGCCAGGCGTGGCCGGGCATGGTGGCTCACGCCTGTAATCCCAGCACTTTGGGAGGTCAAGGTGGGTGGATCACAAGGTCAGGAGATCGAGACCATCCTGGCTAACATGGTGAAACCCTGTCTCTACTAAAAGTACAAAAAAATTAGCTGGGCATGGTGGCGGGCACCTGTAGTCCCAGCTCCTCAGGAGGCTGAGGCAGGAGAATGGCGTGAACTTGCAGTATTCGTTTTAGGGGGCAGAGCCTGCAGTGCGTTGAGATCGCGCCACTGCACTCCAGCCTGGGTGACAGAAAGAGACTCCGTCTCAAAAAAAAAAAAAAAAAAAAAAAAAAATTAGCCAGGCATGGTGCTGTGCATTTGTAATCTCAGCTACACATGAGGCTGAGACGGGAGATTTTCTTGAACCCGGGCGATGGAAATTACACTGAGATGGCACTGCTGCACTCCAGCCTGGGTGGCAGAGTAAGACCCTGCTTCTAAAAAAAAAAAAAAAATTCACACACAGCCCTCAGAGAGATTCTTCATCTTGAATTCTACCATAGGATTTATTTTTTTTTCTGATTTTAAAGGCAAAAATTGAACTTTGTATAAAAGCTTGAAAATAAGTGAAAAAGAACAATAAAAATGTACTCATAATCTCAGAACCCAGTGATAATCATTGTCTTCTTTTTTTTAAAGGATTTTGTAAAGGAGTCAGTCCTCTGAGGCATTAAGGGATGACTTTATATACAAATTTTATGTCACATTAGCCTGTAAAAATTCGCCACCTGTGTATGCGAATAGTCTTAAGAGATGAGTGTCTTATAAAAATGATTTTGTGTTTCTGCAAACTTGATTGTTATTGGAGTCCATGGAATTTCCTTTTTCTTTTCTTCATTGTGGTGGAAAAAGATGTTCATTCGGTTTGGTCTCCTTGAAACTGAGAACTTACAAGTAAAAATCCACTCTCCTTTTTTTTTTTTTTTTAAGGAGGGAAATTATTATTCAAGTGTTCAAATGAAGTTTTAACTGCGTATGCAGAGCCTCTTAAGCTAGTGGCCTTCCTGTGTTTGTCAAACTAAACTTTGGATTGTGATCGTGGAGAGTTTCCTGTGCTATTCTTATTAATAGATCCTGTGGATAAGGATCTCACAGACCTATCTTCGAGTGGCCACTGTATTCGTGTTAGGGGGGAGAAGTGATTTTCATGTAGTATGTTTTTTCCTTCTTTAGTTAAAAAATCATTAAGGCCTTTTGTGTTCATATGACTTGAAAGGCAAGGGGACCTATAGTTAACTTGAGAGTTAAATTATAACTTCTACCTTCTGTGTAAAGATAAAGACTCCTTTTTTAAAAAAATCAATGACCAAGTTGGTTGGGTGAGGGGTGTTTTCTCACACATCTGCTCTTTCTACTTTCACCTGCTATCCCTTTCAACCTTTAAAGAAAAAAACTTGATATGTGAATGTGGATGAAAATGACTCTTTGGTTTTTGTTTTGTTTTGGAGTTCTAACATTTATTCAATTTAATTCAGCCATCATTTCTGCATGGATAGACACCTGCCTGATGAGGTGGAGGCGGGGGGAGGATGAAATCACAGGCAGAAGACTCGTAGTGCCTGACCTAGAGGGGTGTTGCCGCTCCAGCTGGGTAAATGGAATCGTATTCCAAGACAGAAAGGATACAGTGGTTTACAATTTCCTTAACCGAGGAGCGTTTGACAGGGATGATAATAATACTAGGGTAACTGACTTCACTTGCAGTTCTTTTAAGGGTTAAAACTAAACCAGAGGCCTTTGTTAATAGACCTGGATCTATTGTAAAATTACGCCAGGTTTGTTGGGGCCGCAAACATAAGGTCCTCTTCATCATTTTGGGGGTTTGGAAGCCAAACCAAGGGCCTTGGTCAGGATCGGTCCCAGGAACATCTAGGTTGATTCTTTCCCACTCCTTTCACCTAAATTTCCCTAGAACTGTGCAGAGTGTGTATAGGCCTATGACTGACACCTCTGGGATGAGATGGGTCTCTAGTCCTGGCCCGTGGGTGCAGGTAGAGAGATCATAGTGACTGGCTGGGGCCACATCTTCTACTGGGCTCCTTGAAACTGCCACAAAGGGTAGGTCGGAAGTTCCTGACCATCGTTTTAAGTTCTGGTTGGTTTGACCCTTTTGGCTTCTTTGTCCATCTGATGAATGATCACCAAATTGTCAGAGAACAGAAGCTAGACCTTCTTCGGAAGTATTATTTTGTTTTGCTTAGCATCCCTTTGGAGTGATAGCTTTCAATTTCTGGCAGGAGAAGTGAAACACAGATTAGATAGCTTGTGCCCATTTAGATAAAGTGTAAGGTTCATCAGGAGTTGGTACCTAAGCCTTTTCGTTTAGAGACCTCCATCCTTAGCCTCTGAGCTTACAAGCCTTTTCTTAGCTCATAGGTTTTTCTTAACATAATCAATGTGTTTCAGAAATGCTGCTGAGAGAATTTATTTTTGTACAAAGCAATTATATTTTTATAGACAACAAAGATGCTTTTTCTTTCAAAGAATCAAGTTGTACACTATTTTCTAAAAAGAGCTGTGAATCTCCATTTTATCCTGTACATCAAGTCTTTTAAAGTAGGAAATACATATTCATTAATAAGTAGGCTAACAATTGTGTATTAAAATGATAACAATGTATCTGATAATTATGTGTCTTTTGGAAAACAGATCTTTTCTGAATGGCACATTCTCATCTTGGAAGAGGATATTCTTTAAATGGCGTTTTGTCGTTCCTGCCCTCTGCTCTTTTGACAGACGGTTTTGCCGTGATTGGTAGTATTTTCCTATCACGTTCCATTTTCAAATGTTAATCATTAGTCATTCTTCATGACCTCCCCATGCAGCCGCCAGAATATAATTATTAAGGGCTGCCTACTTGCACAATGATGGGGAGGGGATCTGAGGGTTACAAATGGCCCAGGGTCATGTCCCAGGTCAAAAAAAGATGAAACGTTAGTCTAGTGATCAGCCCCTGGGTCCTGGGAAAGATAGACCTCTAAGAGCAGTGGAAACTGAGAAGGAAGAGTGTCCGCTTGCACTCAGGGCTCTCAGAGCCCGCTTTGATTTGTTGCCCATTCCACACGATGTTTAGTAATAAACAGAGTTCAATGGCCAGAGTCTAGACAAACAAATCACGGCCTGGAAAACCCTGTGTTTTGATGACATGTTATGTCTTTACAGCATGTAGAGGAAGGAGCCAGCTTTGAAATTCTAATGCATGGTCTTTGTGAGCTTGCAGCAAATCAGAGAGGCTGGGTCGGGGAGTCAGACAATCAGGCCCTGCTCTGGCCAAATTAGAAGGCATTCCCCACTTTGTGGCTTGTGATTTTCCTGCTCTGTCTTCCTCCAGGCATTAGGAAGCTGTCGTGAACTTTAGTGAAATGTGAGAGGTTTAAATATTAATATTTCTGAAGCCCTCAGGGTAGACTCAACACCTGCTTTCCCTGCAGCAGCTGCCCTAAACAGTTTTCACTGGAGAGACCATTTTTCTCTTTAAACAAAATATTTTATCAAAGTTGGTTTTTAATTGAGCCAGGGCGCCTTTGTGTTCACTGGCTAGATTTATCTCTGCCATTTGGAGGGGAAGAGAAATCTCAGAGCTTCCCCGTTGACTCACTCTTTCCTCCCTCACTCCGTCAATGGAAGTCCAGCATCAAACGGGGATGCCTTGGCAGGCTGGGTATTAGCAGCATAAAAGACAAACACTAAAATCTCATTGCTGTTGGGACGGAAACAGAAAAAATGCTAAGGAAGGGCTGAGCCTGCTGAGTTCCCTGTAAAATTATGCCTGGAGTGAAAACAGCAGCTTCTTCTTCTTCTTCTTCCTTTTTTTTTTTTTTTTTTTGAACATGTGCTTCTTATAAATACAGTCCAGGATGATCCACTATGTATACAACAAAGCATGCTTAGAAAACGTGGCTGGTAGTATTTTTCTGTGCATGTATTTGAGCTATTTTCATTTTGAAATAATTCATTTCTAGCATGTACGGAGGGAGGTTCTTTTACAATTATTCAAATACATTTTTCTTTGCAGGCATTGAATTGTTTACTCAATGTTAATGGTTCCTTACAAATATTTACTGAATCTCTTTGTAAACTCTCCTCTAAATTAGACCAGAAGGTTCTAAACTCTAACTCCCCTCTGGTATCCAGCCTTTTAAGGTAATCTCTCTGCTGGTATCTGTACAATTAACTGAGAACATTTTAATAACAGGGAATAATAATTGCTGTTTGCTTATCAACGAGAGGAATTTCCCCCTTGTGAATTTACTTTTAGGAAGACTAGATTGTTGTGTAGCACACGGTGATGCTGATAAGGACTTTAATTACTGTGTGAGAGATTTTGGTGGATGGGGAACAGGAATTTGCAATGTTTTTGCTCATATTTTATGGAGAATTGAGAATCTTACATTTCTGTAATTGCTGAAAATGTGGGAACTGCTAGAGTAAAAGGTGTTTATATAGATAGCCATAAATCTACAAAATTGTTTATGTGTGCAACAAAGTGCACAGAGATGAACAAAGGATCAGGTGATAAAAACCCAAAGCTTACGTTTTTTGCTACTCTTTTCAGAGCAAAAGCTTTGTCATGGACATAAATTAATTCCTCTACAGATTTTTCTTTTGGAATACTGTATTTTAATAGAATGTCTTTTCCTTATATATTTTTGTTAAGAAACAAAACATAGCCAGTCTATATATTAATTTAAATTTTAATTGCAACATGAAAGAACAATACCTGATTCTACTCTAACATTTACACCAGAGGTGACAATGTTCATGTTTTCAATAACTGAATGCCTTTGTTAATTAAGTTTCAGGGATCAAGAACTGTATTAAATAAGCTCAATTAATATATATGCATAAATGTATGTGTGATACTAGAACTGCAATTAATGGAATAGAAACATATTAAAACTATTTCTACATTACTGCAAATATTCATCAGTTTAAACTCTGAAATTCAAGGGGTTCTTTGTCATCCTTTATGTGGGGAAGTAGATGCAACTCATGTAGCTGCAGAATGTCAAAGGTAGGATATTTAAGAGTTCACTAGCCTGATCATATTAATTCATTCATTTCTACATTCATTCAACAAATGAAGGCCCACTGTGTGCTCAGTGCTGGCATCACCATGGTGAGTGAAGTAGACCGGCTCCCTCTCTCCAGAGGTGGATGTTGGGTAAAAGTGACATGATCAGATCTGCATTTTGAAAAGTTCAGCCTCATTTACTTTTAAGTTTTATAGATAACTATATAATTCAGGTAAACTACTGGAATAGAAACTTTTAATTCTAGGAAAATTTAAGGAGTGACATGTATTCAGTGATGAACTCTAAGTTTCTGAGAAGCTTTCTAATATTACAATGGGTTATATTGTTGTTGTGTGTTGCTGAAGTTGGAAAAGAATACTATAGATACTTCCCCCCGACCCACATTCTTTTTCTAGACTTATCTATTGTTCTGCTGAACATATAAATTCCAAAATTTTTGATGGCTTAATTAATAGTTAAATAATGCATAAGAATTCAAAAACAGTTCAACTTAATCTTTACCTTGACAATCCATTCTCCTTGGTAGCTGAAAATTTAATCTTCCAGACTCAAGGGAAACAGTCCACGTAGTGATGACCCAGTCAAATGATTTAGTCATTTGCAGGGTTCTGCTCTCCTCTCTTTCTTAGGGGTGGCATCTAAGTTTACAGATGGGGAGGGGTTGGTGGCACTTGCAGAATGGGTTTGAGGAATCCTCTGGTTCTCTGGCCCAGGTTGGCACTCTGCGAGGTGTTTTTGGCCCTCTGTTCTTTAAAGGCTATTGGCCTCAATCCCTCTGGATTGTGCTACTAGGTCCACATGGTCTGACTTAGTCCACTGGGGCTATTGTAAGTAAGCACCCAAAGTGGATGGTCTATAAATAACAGAAATTTATTTCTCAAAGTTCTGGAAGCTGGGAAGTCTAAGACCAAAGTGCTAGCAAATTTGATATCGGGGGAGGGCCCTCTTCCTGGTTCATAGACAGTGACTTCCTGCTGTCTGTGTCCTCACATGGCAGAAGGAAGAGGAAGTCTCTCTTGGGTCTTTTTTTTTTTTTTTTGAGACAGAGTCTTGCTCTTGTCACCCAGGCTGGAGTACAGTGGCGCGATGTCGACTCACTGCAACTTCCGCCTCCTGGGTTCACGTCATTCTCCTGCCTCAGCCTCCCAGGTAGCTGGGATTACAGGCACCCGGCACCACACCCGGCTAATTTTGGTATTTTTAGTAGAGATGGGGTTTCACCATGTTGGTCAGGCCAGTCTTGAACTCCTGACCTGAGGTAATATGCCCACCTTGGCCTCCCAAAATGCCGGGATTACAGATGTGAGCCACTGAGCCTGGCCTTGGGTCTTTTTTTTTTTTTGGCACTTAATCCCAGTCATGAGAGTTCTATTCTCCGGACTTAATCACCTCTCAGAGGCCCTACCTTCTAATTCCATCACCTTGGGGGTTAGGATTTCAACATAGAAATTTTGAGGCAATACAAGCATTCAGATCATAGCGTCACCTCCACTTACCAGACCCCCACATTCTGCATTCATCTCGTTCCAATCATGAGACCCTTCACATCTGTGGCCCTTTCTCTGGCTTTCTATAATCCGATTGTGGGGGGAAGGACTCTCCACAGACACCTGACTGGCTCTTTCTGCTTCTTCCCGCTGGACCCTGGGGAATGAATTTGCTGCACAGGCCGTACTGCTCTGGGACCCTGGGATCTCCTTACTCAAGTTACCTGGGGCATGGCATGGGGGTGGGGCATGGGGAATAGAGCAGGTAACTCTACTGCTATCCTGCTTCATTCTCAACACTCTACTCCCACTCAGAAAGATTTGTAATCTCCCCTCTCCCCAGTGGAGAGAAAATGATTTTCTAAACCATTATTCATGGATAAGCTTTATATAGTGATTCCTTCAGGGCTTTGGCTCTTGATATTCAAATCCAAGCTTTTAGACCTCAGACAGTCTTTTACTGTTAAAAAGCCTGGTTTTACAAATCAGAGGGTCTTGGTTTTCAAGATGATTGTCTCTACTATGAGTTTCAACAATTGTTATTTGGAAATGTGGTTGCTTTATTTGTTCTCACGTCTTTTGCCCTCTTCCTAAACATAAATTGCAGCCTCACAGTACAGTTTTAATGGGAAAATGGGAGGCAGGGTTTGTAGCGAAGGCCGTAAGAGAAGGAAGGTGAATGGGCGGTGATTAGAAAAGTTTACAGGCCAGGCGCAGTGGCTCACACCTGTAATCTCAGCACTTTGGGAGGCTAAGGTGGGAGAATCACTTAAGCCCAGCAGTTTGAGACCAGCCTGGGCAACAAAGGGAGGCCCCATCTCTACAAAAAATTTTTTTAAATTTGCTGGGCATGGCTGCAGTGAGCTATGATCACACCACTGCAGCCCAGTCTGGGCAACAGAGCAAGACACTATCTCAAACCAAATCAAACCAAACCAAACCAAACCAAACCAAATGAAAACCCCCCTCAAAACCCATCAATAGTGTTTTCCATTGCCAGCTCTGCTGTACTTAGAGGTGGAGCTACTTACTAGAACTTCTTTAGTTTGTATTTATTCAGGGCGTGCCACACTCTTCAGAACCACTGTGATGTGCCAGTTTGTTTTTGTTTACAACTTTCTTAGCAAGGTCTTTATTGAGGTCAGTTCTATATCTGACCAAAATTTATAACCTAATTTACCCTGAAAACTCTTCTTGCTTCTGCTTTCTATGCCTCTACAGTGGTTTTAAAATTTGCCAAGAGTGAAATCTCACCCTAAAGCCTTTTTCTTGAAAGTGATTCCTAACCCTGAGGAGTGGATGATTTAAATGACTCTTTAAAAATCATTACACAAAATGTAGGATGACAGGAGACGTGAACCGCCAGCCATGAAGCGGGGAACACAATGCCAGGATTTGTAAAAATGAGACTTTCTTGATTCAAACAAAATAACCATTACCAGATTACCACTGGGGGGCAAATAACCTGTTATCCCTACTGCATTTCAAGTCATTGGACACTCCACTCATCTCCCTAATAACTCCACTCTGAAGAAAAACCAAATTGCAACCCTGTCTTGAGCATGCCTGGCTCAGAGTGGGTGTTTAGAAGCATCTGTTGACTGTCTGATGGCTTCTCACAGAGTGAGCAGAGCTCCTGGAGCTGTGAGCTTTCAGTGGGCATCATCCAACCACCTTGTTTTTCAGGGAAGAACCCAGGAGGCACTTGACATAGGAAACAGGACATGGGATCTTCTTCTATGAGACTAGTGTTAGCCGAACCTTGGCACCTGGATAATGTTTTGGAGACTATAGGAGAGAAAGCCCTGCTCTCCTCATTCTGTGGGACAAACTTTTTCTGGTGTCCCCAAGGATACAGAACCTTTCCCCATTACGGAACCCTATACACAGCCTGTCCCCTACCCAGATCCCTATACAGAGCTCTTCCCCATTTAGAACAAGCATGGAGACTGAATGACAAGTTACAAAACCAGCTACGGCCCAGGCTTGCAGCACTTGCTGCCTCTTTTGTTGAGAAACAATGCGGTCTAAAAAAGTAACCCTGAGTTCAGATGTTATCTCTGCTGTTTCTGTAGTGTGTTTTCAATAATAATAGTTTCTAAAAATATTTTCCAAATATGTAAAGTTACATGATCATAGTGAATATGTTTCTTCAAACTATATGCTCCTCATCATACATTTGTGAGTTGCCCATCCCATGGGGAATCACTGAATTAGAGTTTTATAATGGACCCCCACACTCATCTGGAGTGGGAGCACATACTGCAGAATATTATAACATAATCAATCTGAATGTCATTACCATTCATTATCTTTAAACGCATATAGGAGACAGCTATATGCTTGGGGCACTGTCTAGATGGATCCACAGCCTTTGATTTCTGGCACCTTGTAAGTTAAGATGGTTCTGCAGTAGTCAGGCATGAAGGAACTGGTATATTGGCAAGATCAGATCGCAGTTAAGACCTTTTCATTGTACACAAGTATAGGGAAGGAATACTTGGGATCGTATGGAACATATTGAGTAATGTGGAGAATGAGAATTGGGTGTGGAGATGGGTAGAGGTTAGTTAGTCTGGAAATTCTCAAAGATGGTGATTGGATTTTGGGAGCTGCTCCAGAGAAGGGAAGGACACAGAGAGGGCTGGTCCAGCCAATTAAGGATAAATCCAAGTTGGGATGGAATAATCAGATAAGTCATGATCATTGGATCATGACTAATTTCAAAGGTTAGGAGAGCCCTGGAGATCTTCTGATCCTACCAATGAATGAAATATTTTGCATCCATTTTGTTCTGGTTCTAGGCTACAAGGAGAAATAAGATAATTTCTGCTCTCCAGATGCCATCAATCCAGCATTTGTGTGTCAGAGTAAGTACAGTGCAGAGTGTAGTGTGTTCAGAGGAGGTGCACAGCTAGATGGAGGGGCAGGCCCTTGGGGAAGCTTCACAGAGAAAGAGTCATTTACAGATGAGGAAACTGAGGCCCAGAGAGGCAAAATAAATTGTCCAAAAACACACAACAGAGGAGTAACAGAGCTGAGATCACAACCCAAACCCCCCATCCCTAGGCTATCATCCTTCCAGGAAATATTGCTGGTAGCTGTGGGTCTGTCTGAGGAAGGAAAAAAATCACAAGGGAGCAGAGAGCCATGAAACACACAGGGAGTGGCTCTGGGGTTTCCTGACAACAAATCTTGAGGTCGGGGCTTGGCTTAGGACACAGAAGACCTGCATTCTTAGGATCTCTTAGATGAAGCTGAGAATGAAGCCCATAATGGAGAGAGTTGAGAAATGAATTCCTGGTGACTTAATTTGACCTTTGAATCCAGCTATGTCTGAAGCCACTTCATGGTCTGAAGCCAGTTCTACCCATGTGTGATAAGGAAGCTTACAAACCTGAGTGGCCTCACCCTGGGAGACATTTTTGTATAATGATGATGGACTGGACTAATTATTAATGATTGGATGGGATTCCAGGAATGTGCTAGCCAGCATCTTTTGTAGTGGTATATTGTTTTGACTTAACAGATCTCTGTTAAAAAACCAGAGGGTAGACTATGATATTCTGAAATATACATTTGGTCTTTGTCCAATTTCCTGACACACAGACCTTAAAATCCTTGGAATCTCCAGAATAATAGGAGTATCTTTTGCATAGAATATCTTTTGCTCTCTTATTAGAGAGCTGGTGTCTGGCAGCCCCTAGATGGCTTCAGGATGGGGACTAGTCACAGGAAAGACCAAGGCATGGTTAGAACATTGGGACTTTCATCTCCATCCCCAACCTCCATGAAAGGGAGATGGGTGGAAGGTTAAGCTGATCACCAATGGCCAATGATTTAATCAATGGTGCCAGTGTAATGAAGCTTCCATAAAAACCCCGAAGAACTGGATTTGGAAAGCTTCTTGACAGTTGAATCTGTGGAGGTTCTTGGAGGGTGGTGCTCTTGGAGAGGGAAAAGAAGTTCCACATCTCTTCCCCATACCTCACCTTATGCGTCTCTTCTATCTGGCTATTCATCTGTATCCTTTGCAATATCCTTTATCATAAAATGATAAATGTAAGTAAGTGTCTTCCTGAGTTCTAAGAGCTGCTGTAGAAAATTAATCAAACTCAAGAAAGGAGCTGTGGAAACCCCCGATTTATAGGTGGTTGCTCAGAAGCTCAGGTAAAACAACCCGGGGCTTTTGATTGGCATCTGAAGTCGGGGGCAGTCTTGTGGGACTGAGCCCTCAACCTGGGGGATCTCACACCATCTCCAAGTAGACAATGTCAGAATTGAGTTAAATTAGGGGATACCCAGCTGGGATCAGCTGGATAATTGCTTGGAGGGGAGAAATCCCCACACATTTTGGAGACCAGAGGTTACACAAGCATTCTGTAATGTGAGGGTAAAGTAAGAGAACCTGAGTTTCTCTGTTCTTCTGTCATCAGACCATGGGATTTGGCTCCATTCAGTCTGAGTTTATGACATACTGCTCCAGAATCTTGATGAGTGCAATTGAACAGACGTGGCTGCCTTGACAGTGTTCCTCTTCCTGACGTTTTTCGTGGTCTGGCTGAAAGGACACTGTGGGAAGTTAATAGTCTCCCTATGGAGACTGTAGATGTAAAGATGGGGAAAGGAGGTTCGCAAGATGCTGAAGAGGATAAGAGCAACAACAATTGTTTAAATGTGGTTTTTGAAGACTCTCTGGACCAGAGGTAGCCTCAAGGCAGTCTTCTGGCAAAGTGCACTTCAGGAAAACTTGAAAAAACAAGTATGTCACCAAAGCAGTGGAAAATACCCACCCTGTGGTTTTAGGATTTGCTGTTCAAATTGTATGATAGCTAAAAATTCAGAGAGAGAATTAGTTAGGAGCCAGGCTGCCCATACATGCTATTCATGTAATTAGATGATGAGAAGAGAATTCTAAAAGCTTCCAATTCAATTTCCTTCATTTAGGATATTCTTATTTAATTATCTGTGATCCTAAGGGAACAGCCTGAGAAAGTGTTGAAAATATGGGGAACAAAGTGAAATAAGAAAATCTGAAAGTGATTGTAGTTACTCTAATGTACGTACTTTAGGATTTTAGTCAGAGAGATTCACAGCCCATTGGGTCCCTTCACATTTCCTTGGTACACTAATAGAATCTGATTTCCTAGTGTCAGAATGAGAAATTCTGCATAACATCAGAAACACATATGTTTAGAGAAGCTGGAATGTGACCAAGTGTAAGCTGACTGCCCATCTGGCAGCTGGAAAGATGAACTAATATGGCTCTGGAGCCCCAAGTTTGGTATGAAATAGCAGGAAGAGCTGGACTAGAGAACATGACTGTAGAGGGTGCTCTCACAGGACGTCATGGGAGGAAATCACTGACTCTGCTGATTCTTTCTGAACAACCCAAGAGGCTTTGTTTAGTGTATCAGATGTTTTTAATTGATTTCAGGAGTTTCATCTCATTTCCTGGGTGATCTAACTGCAGAGTGTGAGAGAGCAGAACAGGATGCCATCGTTGAGAAAAGCATTATTCGTGTCACTGGAGAGGAGATTTTTAGACAAAGGAACACCTAGGAGCATGCTCTTGAGACCGTTATCCTGATGGGTTGATGAGAGAAGTCACCAAGTCTCCTAGTCTGAGAAAACTTGACTTCCAGGGTTGCCGGCCTGGTAATGATATGGGAGAAGAGTCCGTAATTCCCATGCCAGTGAGTGTCCTCCTTGAATCTGAGTGTCCAGTTTCATTACACTGACTCATTTTTGAGCAGGAGACACCTGAGTATGTAATGTGGCACTATTCTTCTTTTCTATTATGTTGAGCTGTATGAAAGTGAAGATAGTCAACCTTCTTTTTCTAACTTCAGAAATGACAATTTCATATAGTCCAATCTAATACGTCAGCAAAACTCAGTAGTGGTGTGAAATATAGGGGTGCTTTATTCTTCATGAGACTGTTACGGCCTGTTATTTTCACTTCCTATTGAGCTCTCTGAAATAAGACAAATTGAAGCTCCCTCTTGATTTCACACAGATGGGGCACCAGCTCTGCCCATTCATGCAGCACCATTCGTCTTCAGTGCCTGCCATGGCCCAGGTCCGCCGGACTTGATTTTCTGCTTCTCTGTTTGGGTAGCCAATGTCAGGTTCAGAGATTATGCTTTTGCTGCATGTCTGCTATTATTAACACAGAGAGCTATCCAGTCATTCCCCACTTGTTTTTAAAGAGATCGCCCTGCTTTCCTTTATCTCTTTTTTTTGGCAGGGGGTGGGAGGAAGGTTTTTTTTTTTTTTTTTTTTTTTTTTTTTTTTTTTTGTACAAAGCTTTTGCTCATATTTTATCTCAGCATCATCAAAAAATTCCATGTAAAATACTCATGTAGCTGAATTTTTTTTTTCTTTCAAACAGATATTTTCTGGCACTGCTGATGCATATATTGGATATTGTATCACAGCAACACAGCAGTGCATATTATTTACTACTTATCCTGTAGCATATTAACTTTGTTCCCATATCTATGCCTCTAGCATAAACATTAGGCAAAGTTTTTTCTCCATTAAAAAAATTTACGTTTACATTTACATTAAACTAGGAGGTGTTACAAATCAACATAGACAATTATCTAACCATATTGCCCCCCACCCCAAAAAAGTATACCTTTCACCAGTATAAAAATAAGGTTCAAGTGGATTAAAGAGCTAAATATGAAAATCAAAACTTAGAAACCTTTAGAGAAAAAAGAGGGAAGATTAACATTTGAAGACATTGGAACAGAAAGGAATTTCTTAAGTGAAACATAAGGAACATATAACAGAGATTTATACACCTGACTACATTAAAATTAGTAAACTTCTGCATGACAAAGCACTGTAAATAGAGCTAAAAATAAAACTCAGACTGGGAAATTTTTCCATTTCTAAAATTCCACAAACAATAGGTATCAAAAATATATGAGTGATTTCACACCAACAATTTTTAAAATGGGAAAAAGTATAAAGGGGCAGCTCGTAGAGAGGAAGGGCAAATGTGAACAACAGTTGCAAAGACACTCAACCTCATGAGCGACCAAGGAAATGCAAATGAACTCAGCAGTAGGTTCCATTTCATATCCACCAGACGGACAAACTTCAAAAGGCCTGCTAACACCAAGTGTTTGTCAAGGATCTAGGTAAATAGAAACTCATATATGCGTTGTTGGTAGAAGGCAGATTTTGCGGTATTCCTTTGTAGAGCAAATTGGTGATACCCAGTGAGTCCTCTATGACTTAGTTATTTCACTTCTAAGTATGGTTATGTATTGCTTAATGATGGGGATACATTCTGAGAAGTGCGTGGTTAGGTTGTGTGAACATCATAGAGTGTACTCACACAAACCTAGACAGTGTAGCCTACTGCACACCTAGGCTATATGGTATTGCCTATTGCTCCCAGGCTACAAACCTGGATAGCGTGGTACTGTACTGAACACTGTAGGCAACTGTAACACAATGGTGTTTGTGTACTTAGTCATATCTAAACATAGAAAAGGTACAGTGTTACAGTAGAAATGTGGTATTATTTTTTTTGTTTGAGACGGAGGAAATATGGTATTATTTTATAAGCCTAACGTCATATATGTGGTTTGTTGTTGACAAAATGTCATTATGTAGCGCATGACTGTATTTACTCTAAGGGTCTATCACAAAAGCTAAAGGAACTCTGTTTGTTACAGCAAAACAGTGAAACGGACCAAACTCTCTGGTGACTAGAGCGGGGGCTGGGCAAATTAAGCCTCCTGGGGTCAAATCCAGCCAACTCCCTCTTTGCACAGTTTGTGAATAGTTTTTACATTTTTATTGATTGATTGATTGATTGAGACAGAGACTTGCTGTGTCACCCAGGCTGGAGTGCAGTGGTTCGATCTTGGCTCACTGCAACCTCCACCTCTTGGGTTCAAATAATTCTCCTTCCTCAGCCTCCTGAGTAGCTGGGATTACAGGTGTGTGCCACCACGTCCAGCTAATTTTTGTATTTTTAATAGAGACGGGGTTTCACCATGTTGGCCAGGCCGGTCTCGAACTCCTGACCTCAGGTGATCTGCCTACCTCAGCCTCCTAAAGTGCTGGGATTACAGGTGTGAGCAACTGCGCCTGGCCAGTTTTTACATTTTTAAGTGCTTAAAAATATCAGAGACAAATATTGTTTTATATTATGTAAAAATTTTATGAAATACAAATTTTAGTATCCACAGTAACGTTTTATTGGAACACAACCACACACATTCATGTAAGTATTGTACTGTGAGGGCCTTGAGGTTCTTCCGATGCATGCTGGAGTTTGAGGACCAATGAGATAGAGAAATGGATAGATTGTGGTATAGTCATACAACAGAATAGTATGCAGTAAAGGTATTAAATCTAAATGTATTAACATGACTAAATCTTGAAGTAAAAAAATTGCAAAAGGACATGTATAGTGATACTACTTTGTACTTCAAACATAATCATGTGGTTCAAAGATACATATATAAGTAGCAAAAGTTATAAAACATGCCCATGAATGATACATCTTAACTACAGAATAATGGTTACCTCTAAAACCAGAGGGAGGGGGAAGAATGAAGGAGGGGTTAGATTTTAGCTGTATTAATGTTTTATTCCTTAAAGGGACTCAAATTAAATATGACAAAACATTAATATCTGTTAAATATGAGTAGTGGATATGTGATATTTGTTATAGGCTTGAAAAATTCATAATTAAAGATAAGAAAATTTTAAGCCACACCTTCTCACTGAAAAAATTAGAAATACAAAGAATAATATCAAATAATTAAATATTAAAAGTGATCTATAATCCTACCACCTGAAGATAATTACTAATAATATTTTGGTATTTTCCCTTTTAGTCTTTTTTTTAACCTATGCATAGTAAAATAATTTTCATCATATATTTATAATTTTGTATCTTTTTCTTTTTATTTAATATTGGCTCTTAACAATTTTCCATGTAATTATTCTAATTTTTATAATAACCACATATACTTTATATTTATATAGCACTTTCATAAATATACACTTGCTATAAAAATTTGGAAAATAAAGTTCATAGAAAAGTGAAATTATCTGTCATTGCAGCACTTTGATGTAATAGTATTTTCTGTATATTTCTCTAGTCTTGATTGTTGTTTTATAGCTCTAATTTTTAAATTTAATGTATCATGAAAATTTCCTCCATGATAGTTGTTCTAAAATATGACTTTATTTTTTAAAAATTTATTTATTTACATATTTTTTGAGATAGAGTCTCTTGCTCTGTCACGCAGGCTGTAGTGCAGTGGTGTGATCTCGGCTCCCTGCAACCTCTGCCTCCTTGGCTCAAGCAATTCTCAGGAGGCCTCATCCTCCCGAGTAGCTGAGACTACAGGTGCCTGCCACCATGCCCAACTAATTTTTTGTATTTTAATAGAGAGGTGGTTTCACCATGTTGCTCAGGGTGGTCTTGAACTCCTGAGCTCAGGCAATCTGCCGCCTTGGTCTCCCAAAGTGCTAGGATTCCAGGTGTGAGCCACTGCACCCGGCCTAAAACATGACTTTGAATGGCTCCATATAATTCTATTATATATGGATTAAGATATGCACACATTTAATGAATTTTCGTCTGTTACCCTTCATGTTCACTCTGTTCACATCTGTAAACATGAGAGGGAAAACTGAATAATCTATTGGCAACATCTGTGGGACCAGAGAGGGAACAGCCAGGCCTGAAGAATGTTGAAGGAAAGACCCCTGTGCTCTGAGGAATGGGTGGGAGGGGTGTTGCCCTTGATTCTCACCTAAAAAGGGCTCTATGTGGGTTGAAGGTGAATGCTTATCTTCCACCCTTACCTTCTTCAGGACTTAGGTATGTTCCTGGCTGACTTGCAGGGTAAACTTTTTGGGGCAACATACTGTGTAGTTCTCACCTTCCGTATTAAGGAGACAAGTGATAACTGTTGAGTGGTATAGGGGAGAAAGAATTTCTGGAAGCCTTCAGAAATGAAGACCCAGAGAAACTGAGAAATCTGTGTATTTTTATGCACAGTCATGCGGAAGTATGAATGAAAGACAAATGGATATGATCTAATGGCAGTAAACGGAGAGGAACTTAGCAAGGCCTGTTTCTTCTCTGATTCTTCTCTGCATCCCTGTGTCTTTGTTCCTTTCCTCTGGGTATAGGGAGAACCTGTCTATGACGGTCTTATGATCTACTTTAGGAGAAGGTCAGAGAATTCTTTTATGGCCAGCTTCAAGGGAGAATGGCTGAAGAAAGCCAGAGAGAACATGCTTCTGCTGTTTTCTCAAATGCCAAGGTGCCATATTTTGGGGTTAGTGTGTTTTAAACCCCATCATTCCTTGTCTGAAACTTCCCCAAGAAGTTTCACAGTCCAGAAACTGGGTATTGGATTGTCCTGCAAGTTACTGAACCTGTCTTTTAGTCGTGGGTATAGACCAGTTCAGCTAAACAGTTAACAGTTGTGTTTCATGTCAGGAGTTAGTGTGGCAGGTCGGCTTCCATTAGACTTAGACCTCTATATGGTCTGATCAATCAGGTATTTAAATGAGTCATTTCTATGAAAACAAAGAAAAACAAAAGCTAATGGTTAGAGCAAACTATAAACTCAGTTTCTGAATCCAGATGACAGAGAGTCGAGGAGGTTTCTAAATATGAGCTTGAAGCATCTTCAGATGGAGTGAGGACAAGCAGGGGCACTCTGACAGATTTTTCTGGTTTGCAGTTTGAATGTCATGAAGGTTGTCCATATGTAAGCTATTGTGGTGACTTCTCTGAAGTCTATATCAAGTCATCTAGCTTCAGTTCACAAGGCTTCAGGAAAGGGGCAGTTTTAATTTCAGTGACTCTATGTCAAAAGGGTGGGGAAACATTAGTCTGGAGAGTTGCAGCCAGATGTTGGAGGAAACTGTAAGAATTTAGAATCCAATCCAGTTTGCAGGTAAATAACAAAACCTCAAAAAACTATGAACAAGGCTAGAATCTAATAACAGCCACACTACAAATTTTTTTCTGAAACATAATTTATTTCTCTGTGGTCATCCCCAGTTTTACCAAAGATAACCAAAGTAGATAAATTCACTTGCAAATTAAGTTTAGTCTCATTAAACTTGGCCTGTTTATATACATAAGTGTAGGAAGGGTAGTGACTGACCATGTAGGCTCTGTTAAAGTTTGCTTTGCTGGAACTTTTCATAAGGAATCTCAGACTAGATTTTTAAAAGTCTTTTGAGGTTAAGAACCTCATCCAAGGACTTGGCCATCAGACTTCTGCAATACCTATAGTTTTGTTGAATTCTTCTCTTCTCAAAGTCCTCAAAATCTTCTGATGTTCCTCGGCCTGCCAGGAAGTGACATCCCTTACTCACCTGTAACTATGTAAGGGAACCATTTATAAGAACCATGTATGCAGAGTATCAGGTCAGTTTTTTTTCCCCTAAGAGGCTTTATTGGCACCATAAAGTCAACCTTAGTTCCTTAAGTTGTCTGGTCACATCTGAAAATATGACATTCCAGTCAATGCCTTCAGAATATAACCAGTGTTTCCAACTGTATCCTGTACAAGGAGAATAGATTTTTATTAAACTTATATAAATAACTATGTTATATAAATCACAGTTATTTATGTTAGTCATATAAATATGTTATTTATGTAATATAGCTATTTATACAAATGTTATTTATATAAAAATATAATCCCTGGTATCTTATAATCCCCTTTAACAATTTTCCAATGTTAACATCTCTGGGATGTGACTTACAGTCAAAGACTTTCTAGGGTCAATAAAAATCAAAGACTTTCTAGGGTCTTGGCTGAGCTGGTATCTTAAAGCTGTAGTTTTCAATCCTGGCTAATGCTTTCAATGTTAGAATCATCTGGAACATTAAAAAAAATCAGATACCTGGTCCTCACCTCAGAGATTATATTAAATTGATTGAGATGGGAGAATATGCATCTATATTTAAAAAGCCCCCAAGAGTTGAAACCATTGTTATTTACAGCCTTTAGTGGAAGGAAAAATTATAGTAATCAAAGACCAACTAAGGGTGACTCTTAATAAAGTTATGGGACAACTTGGCTTCCAACATTTAGAGAAGTTCAATAAGGTGTCCTAGTCCTAGAAGAAAAAGCATTTGGCTTGGAATCAAAAGAGCTATTCTGGCTCCAGCAATTTCTAGTTTTATGACCTTAGGCAAGTGATGTTGTCTCTTCCAGACTGGGTTCCTTCCCTTGTTTAATAGCCGTATACCTACTTCACAAGGTTGTTGTGAGAAATAAACATGATAATGTAATAACATACCTACCACATTTCATGACACATTTTTGGTGTCTATAAGCAGAGGTTTTCTTCCAAATATAAATTAAATTAAAAGTAGATTTATTGAGCCTGGAAGAAAAACAATAGAACTAAGTGTGGCTTATTTAAACCTTTTGAATATATTTCTAGTGTTTAGGTTCCCAGCTCATTTACACGATAAAAATAGAAGCAACAAAAGTATAAGGGCCAGTGTCAGCTTAGTTTCTCATTTTTTTTTTCTCGAAAAATACTTAAAGGAATTGAGTGGAAAGAACCTATGCTAAGAAATACAAATTTACGTATCCAAAATGTTTCCAAATCCACCCAGCCAGATTTATAGAAGAAAGGGCTGGTTTTCCTCACAGCTAGTGATCACAAATGCTAATATGAAATGTGGGCAAATTTATATGACAGTACGGTAGGCCCCCCTTATCCCTAAGGTACGTTCCAAGACCCCCAGAGAATGCCTGAAATCACAGATAGTACCAAACATTATAGCAGCGGTCCCCGACCTTTTTGGCACCAGGGACTGGTTTTGTGGAAGATAATTTTTCCATGGATGGTGGAGTGGTTGCGGGGAGGGGTTGGTTTCAGGATGAAACTGTTCCATCTCATATCATCAGGAGTTACATTCTTACAAGGAGCGTGCAACCTAGATTCCTCACGTGTACAGTTCATAGTAGGGTTCATGCACCTATGAGAATCCAGTACCGCCTGATCTGACAGGAGGTGGAGCTTAGGCAGTAATGCTCACTGTCCCACTGTTCACCTCCTCCTGTGCAGCCCAGTTCCTAACAGGACACAGACCGGTAAGGGTCCCTAGCCCGGGAGTTGGGGACCCCTGCTATATAGGCTATATTTTTCCCATACATGCATATCTATGATAAAGTTTAATTTATAAAATAGACACAGTAAGAGATTAACGACAATAAAACAATTAAAACAATATATTGTAATAAAAATTATGTGACTGTGCCCTCTCTCAAAATATCTTATTGTACTGGAAACCTGAGCAACCTCAGCACATGATTTTTTTTCTTTCCTTAAGTCAACAGCTTTCACCTTTTCATTTAAAGGAAGCGCTTTACAGTTTCTTTTCGGCATGTCAGAATTGCCAGCATCACTACTCCTGGGCTTTGGGCCATTACTAAGTAAAATAAGGGTTCCTTGAACACAGGCTCTGGGATACCGCAACAGTCAATTGGACAACCAGCTGGCTACTAAGCGACTGACAGGCAGGGAGTGTCGGCAGCGTGGATCTGTCGGACAAAGGGACCATTCCTGTCTCAGTCAGGAGGGAGAGGGACAGCCCTGAGATTGTATCACAGTACTCAGAATAGTACACCATTGAAAACTTATAAATTAATTATTTCTGGAATTTTCCATTTAATATTTTTGGACTGTGGTTGGGCATGGGTAACTGAAACTGCAAAAAGCAAAACAGTGGATGGGGCAGCAGGGTGACGAGGACTTCTGTACCAACATAGACATTATTCTCCATTTTGGGGTTTGGTAAACAGTGTGCTTTAAATTGCATTAAATTCAATTTCTTTATGTATCATAACCGTTTCCTGTGTTTGCTGAAGAGATATGTAATAGTCCAGCCTTTTTCCACTATGAGAAAAAATATTTTCCAGCTGCATTGCATTTCTGGAAATGGAATCAACCGTAACCACTGGCACCAAATATTTAGCAGTCTGGATGCTAGTGGAGAGAAAAAGGGAGGAGTTTGCACTGCTCTCAAATCGTCTTTGCCACAGGGCAGTTACTATAATGTGATATTCCTGTGCTCTGAATAGCCAAGCTTGCAGCGAAAGCCAACATCCCCAGTGCTCAGAGTCAAACCACAACCTGGAATTGTCATGCCCAGGAGGGCCTTCATCTTGGATGGGTAGGGAAAGCCCTTTTCCATGTATAGCCAATGCTTGATGATCTGCTTCTGTGGATAACTCACTTTATGGGTTATTCACAGCAAATTTTAGGCCAAGCCCGGATCCTTTTCTCCCAACTGTCTTGCCACCCACTATGATCCTCTAAACTGTCTCCTCTACTCAGCTGATGTGTGCTGAGGAAATCGGTTTTAACGCCACCACCATGCTTGTTTTTATTAAATGCCTATCATGTGCCAGACTTTTCATTAGGTCAAATGTCTATACAATTTTGTAACGTAAGTGGTATTATCTTATTTTCCAGAAAAGGCAACAAGGATTTAGAGAGTTCAACATACTTGTCTAGGGTCACACACACATTTCAAAGCAGAGTAGAATGACTTCTAGGTTAACCACTCACTTTTGATAACTTGAGTCTTAGAAACTTCTCTATGGGTGACAGGAATCTGACATGACTTTTACCAATTTAGTGTGGTCAGTTTTAAACCAGTCTCTTTATATATGAAAAGCTAAAGGCATTTAGCAAGTAAATCAAATTCAAGCTGTGTAACGGATACTCTATGATTTTATATTGAGGTTTTTAAAAATAAAATCAGTTTGCTTAAGTGTCTTTATTGCTAGATATTATTACAGGGAGGATTACAAAAGTAGTTAATTTTTTTTGGCCAGGTGTGCTGGTTCCCGCCTGTAGTCCCAGCAGTTTGAGAGGCCGAGGCGGGCAGATCGCCTGAGGTCAAGAGTTCGAGACCAGCCTGGCCAACATGGTGAAACCCCGTCTCTACTAAAAATACAAAAATTAGCCAGGCATGGTGGCATGTGCCTGTAATCCCAGCGACTCGGGAGGCTGAGGCAAGAGGATCACTCAAACCTGGGAGGCAGAGGTTGCAGTAAGCTGAGATTTCACCACTGCACTCCAGCCTGGGTGACAGAGCAAGATGACTCTCTTGTTAATAGTTCTGTTTAAAGCCCATTACCTTTGCTCCTTGTCCTACTGTACACCCTCATTTCCATAGCAACAAGACAGCATGCAGAGGGGCAGCCACTGGCTCTCGAGATAATGCAAATGCAGTGGAAAGTTCCACCTTGAAAGACAATCTGCAAATCCCTTTAGCATATGATAAACAACAAAGAAAGTGATGCTTTTTTGGGGAGACAGCTTATTTGGTTTTTGGAATGAGCTCATTTTTCTGACAGCTTCTCTGTCTTGTGCTATCTTTCTGGCCTTACTTTGTTGAGACCAAAATAAAATCATTAAAAAACAAAAATCCAACCTGACATTGCATGTGATTCCATGGCAGATGTAGTGATTTGTGCTTCCAGAGATAGATCTTGAGCAGAACATTTCCAAAGCCTTTTAATTGTGCAATGAATTTGACTATTAAGTAAACTTGTTACCAGGATATAGCTGAAGAGTGAGATATTCCTCTGAAATAAAATTTCCCGAGTTTTTTTTTTTTTTTTTTTTTTTCTATTGAGGACCTCTGCTATTATTTTTCCTTGTATCTTGCTAAAAGATTTTTAATATACTCAAATGCTTAAGAGTATGTACTATTAGCCTATATGGCCTTAACTTAGGGAAATAAGATTTCCTTTATAGAATATTAGAAATAATGTGAATCTTTTTGGATTCACATTACTATTTTTGAGTACTTTCAAAATTGAGTTTCCCAAGAGGGATATCACTGCTGGAAGATTCTGTCTTGAGATAGTCAACTGAATAGAATGAACAACATAGGCGTTTATTTTATATTTCAAAAATTCTAGGCCTGTTTTAAGTATCCACTCTTTGTATAACACAAAGCACAATGTAAACATCATGTATATCTTGTAGGAGTAAAAAGAATACAGAAATGGTGCTCCTGTAAAGTTGGGGGAAATGCCTGTATCACCTCACTTTGTGGCCAAATATAGTCACTCTTCACACCTATTCATTGCTATTATTTATAGGGATTGTTCCTAGATATCTTTCCCCTGGTTCAAAATTTCAAGTGATCAAGGATCGTAGAATCCATCTTTAAAATTGTCTAAAGGTAAGAATTAGACACCGTAACACCTCCTTTTAGGCATGCATATAGTGTAGCTGTCACATGTCAGCTGAATGCTCTGGAGTAACACCCTTCTTCTCGAGTGTTTTCACATACAGCTTCCCGTGGAATCATGCTTGCATATGGGATTTCCACTCATAAGGCCCTGAGCCTTCCCCTTGAGTCACTCACTGCATGCTTTGCTCTACTGAATGAAGCCAATGGGCAGAAGATCTCAAGGTGTGGGTCTCCGGCCACCTGCAGCAGAATAACCTGGAGTACCTGGTACCTGTTAAAAATGCAGAGCCTCAAATCCAGACCTAGGGACCCATTTCTGGGGATGAGGCATGATAATCTGAATTTTTAGTAGGCTCCCTAATCATTATTGTTATTCCTGATGCTTAAGAAAGTTTGAGAACTGGCTCTCAGCTAAGGAATGTTGAGGGTGGGGGCTGTCTGGTGCTAAGAAAGCTTTCAGGTCCCCATATGCACAAGCAGCCATTAACTCCTGCTCTTCTGTCTTCCCTGGTCACTGCACCAACCCCTCTGTGGCCCCTGCACCTGAACCCATCATCTCCCTCCTCACCAGGTCTTAAACCCTTCTGGTTTCTTCTTGTAAGTTTTTTCCTTAAAGTGTATAGAGAAATGATGTAATGTGTGAAGCAAATTAAATTGTGCATTACAAATTAAATCATTCCTTGACTTAGGAATGGGTGTGTGTGTTGGGCGACAAGCTGATGTGAGGGAGCGGGAGAGTTTTGTGTTTTTGTGCCAGGGCTCTGCCCTCATAGGATGACCTTGATCACACTGGTTCTTCCTGAATGGTGGGGGTGAAGGTGGGAGTGCAACAGCCAGGGATATTCCATACAGGTGCTGATATGAAAACATTTCCATTTCCGTTCTTGATTTCATAGCTTTCATTTTGCACAGTTTGCAGCTAGAATCACAAATGATGAAGAGTTTTTCTGGTTATGAAAAAACAGAAAAAAAGCGAGATGCACACTTAACTGGATATGATTTCAGGGCAGTATGGTTATCTCTCTAGTGGTTTGGTTCAGATCTATAAAAACCGTAGCTTGCATTTCCTGAGAATAAACCAAGTTGTGGCTATGGAAAAGTGACCCAGAAGCATTGATGGATATATGGAGAAACCTACTTGGGTAAAAAAAAAAATTCACCGACAATCCACAAGTGGATAATTTTGAGCTGATCTGATTTCTATGTAACCAACTAATGTATCTGAGGTAACATGAGATAAATAAAAGGGAAAACATTACCGCTGGTAGGAAGTTCCAAACTGGGGCCTGTCTCTGAGAATCACAGGTGAGACATTGTTACAGAGTTCTCTGTGGTCTGGGAATGTAGAGAGTCACACTGAGTGTGTGATATGGATGTATGGTAGTCACCTTTATTTTCTCTAGGTCTAGGCTGGCCCTGGATTCCCAGGCCTGGTAGCTAGAGTGATATCGAGTAAGTCACCACCCTCACCAGCCCAGGTTTGAAAACTGACAAAAGCTCTACCTTCACTTCTATGCATTCCTAGCCATCCTGTGCCAGAATTGAAATTGCTCTGGAAAATTCAGGGTCTCTAATAAGTGACTGGCAAGGCAGCACTTTTTCTGATACCATAGGGAGTAACAGCTTCCCAGATTGACCAGTTAACACATAGCAGAGATCACACCTTGTAAGAAGGGAAATTAGCAGGGAAATATTACTGATACTTAGGGGACAGGCAAGATCCAGGATGCAGGACTGAGGGCAGCTAAATCCAGGTAGGGGAGGAGACAGTGGGAGAGCACCGGGTCTCTGTAGATGGGGAGGGCCATATGGAAAATATGGAAAGTAAAAATGAGGGCAAGAAAGGATAGTAGTAATCTTGTTACTTGCAAATGATGTATGGCTTTTCATAGCCATATGTTCTTTTGATCATTCTGATATGGGGGGGGGGGGCAGGGAAGTGCTGGGTAGAGAAAGGCAGGGTCCCTGAGGAGGGCTCCACCCTGGGGCCTGTGCCCACAGACCTCAGTGAGAACAGGCACTCCTGTGTTCACGCCCAAATGTCGCGTTTTCCAAGATCACTCTGGCCCATCATGCCCTGCATCCTGTGTCCATATAAACCTGAGACCTTAGTGGGCAGAAAAACAAGCGGCTGGACATTGAGAGGAGCAGAGGAACAGAGAGGCAGAGAGTGGCAGGGTAGCACAGCAGAGAAAGAGAGAAGAGGAGGGACATCTGGACACCAAGAGGAGTTCAGCTGGGGTGGTCAGAGAAGAGTTCGGCTACTGGGGACTTGACTCCAGAGGAAGATCACCTTCCCACTCTATCCCCTCCTTCCTTCCCCCCATCCATCTCACTGAGAGCCACCTCCATTACTCAATAAGACCTTGCACTCATCCTTCCAGCCCACGTGTGATCCGATTCTTCTGATACAATGGGCAAGAACTCAGGCTGTCACACTGGTCCCCTGCCCCAGCAATAAGGCAGAGAGTCCATTGAGCTGATTAACACAAGCCGTCTGCAGATGGCAAAGCTGAAAGAGCACACTGTAACACACGCTCACTTGACACTTGGGCTTCGGCAGTCGCAGACACCCACCCCGAGATGCAGCCATGGGGCCAGAGCCCCAAAACACTCCCCGTGGCCTCTGCACCTGCCATCTGCATGCTTCCTCTGCAGTTTTTTGGGGTTTTTTTAAAATACTTTAAGTTCTAGGGTACATGTGCACAACATGCAGGTTTGTTACATATGTATACATGTGCCATGTTGGTGTGCTGCACCCATTAACTCGTCGTTTACATTAGGTATATCTCCTAATGCTATCCCTCCCCCCTCCCCCCTCCCCACAATACACCCCGGTGTGTGATACTCCCCTTCCTGTGTCCAAGTGTTCTCATTGTTCAATTCCCACCTATGAGTGAGAACATGCAGTATTTGGTTTTCTGTTCTTGCGATAGTTTGCTGAGAATGATGGTTTCCAGCTGCATCCATGTCCCTACAAAGGACATGAACTCATCCTTTTTTATGGCTGCATAGTATTCCATGGTGTATATGTGTCACTCCCCTAGGGGTTTGAGTGGTGGGGCAGTGAGCCACACCTCCGTCTAACATCCTGCAACAGGGATAAGGGAACCTTTCAATTCCAAGAGCCCTCAAAGTTTGAGGGTGGTTGTTATCCCCATTTTACAGCTGAAGATACTGAGCCCCAGAGAGGTAGTGACTAGCTAGGACTAGGACACGTATTTTTGTCTCTTGCTCCATTCTTAAATCTATATCTGTGTCTCCCACTCTGCTTTTGACTAATAGACTGAAAATAACCTCAAACTAACTCTGTCTACTTTATAATTTTGCCCACGATTAGCCTGATCAGGGAATGAGAGGTTAGAGAAGGAGGCATACTTAACAGACTGGACATTTTGCCTAGGTTGACTTCTGCTAAATGATGTTCATGACTGATGGTGTTTTGTTAGGCTAAACTGCATAATGGTTCTTTAATGTGGGTAAGACAAGACCACCCAATTCACTTTTAACTGATGAAGCTGAAACCAGATCTTTAGAAATGAAAGGCATATGCATTAACCTTGATAATAGATTTCCAGATGGCTGGAGTCATACCTCTGTCTCTGTCTTTGGCCAGTGATATTGACCAATAAACTGCTTTATGTCATTAGATCATGAGATATAGTGAGAGTGAATGTTACATGTAGATAATAGCCTTTATTCAGGATCTTTTATGAAGCCATTTAATGTACAATCTTTGCTTAAAGCTCTCAGAGGGGAAATGTTCCGAGAAACCTTTCTAGGGTGAAAGTATTTTACGTGATTTTTTTTTTTTTTTTGAGAGGATAACACATACTAAAGTTAAGCAAGGTGTACTTAGAAGAAGGAAAAAGGTGAAGGCATTTGTGAGTGGTTTTGAACAGTGCTTGTAGCAAACAGCACTGCCTTTCCAAGTATCCTCTCCACAGATGTAATTTTGAAAGCAGTGTTATGAGTGACACACAAAAAGTAGAAGAATATCCTTATGTAACTGTCATTTGCTCGTGGAGAAGCATGATTATTTTCAACTCTGCTTTATGTAATGTAAATGTGTGTCTCCGAGAAGGTTATTCTCTCCTGTGAATTATAATGTAGTCCATCTCAGAAGGGGTGATGAGTCGCCTGCAAGTAAATTTTGACATCCTGGGATGTTTCTTTGACATTGAATTTCGGGAGGTTGATCTGGTTAAGGCTGGTAATTGTGCCTCCTTCCTTGTGGGCTGTGTGCATATTTGCATGGGAGGGAAATGAATGCAAAGGCGGATGCAGAGTGCTCGCAGCACTTGGGAGTTGGCAGATGAACTCTTTTAGTGGTTGTTTTTTAAAAGTTGCTTTGAGTGGTCTGGGGAATACATTAATTTAATATCCTCTTCATATTCAGAATATGTAACACCGTTGTGAGAAATAAAACCCCAAGGTGAACAAGATTGAAAGTGAAGGCAGCACTCTAAGGAGGAAGCAAGCTGACTTGAATGGTGATGTAAGCAGCCTTGGAGGCAGGAAAATGAAAAGTGCATCCCAGATATTTGTGTGTCTGTCACATTGGTGCTAGCAAGGGTGCAGAGATGTAAGAGATTTTACATCTTTACTGAGTCTGCAGCAAGAATCAGAATTGAAGGGCAAATGTGAGAAATGAGACAGTGTGTAGGTTTCCAAGAAAGATAGGGTGACAAAAATTGCCTGTCACTCCCATTTCAATACTTGTCATGCTGATCTGAAGAATAACATAACTGATCTAAAATTAGGACAAAATAAAAAATTTTGATAATGCATGGCTCTTGATTTCACAGCTTTCTCTTGCACAGTTTATAGCTAGAATCATACATCATGAAGACTTTTTCTGGTTATAAAATAATAGCATCAAAATATTACAAATAACTGTGCGAACTTTCTTTTAAATTTTGTTATCCATGTAATTTAGACATAGATAAGTTTATGTAGTCATGGATGTTCTCTTAACCTCTCTTGTTTAATGGTTTTTATTTACAATATGGACAAAGCATCATTCATTCCTTCAACTCAACAAATATTCATTGAGTACTTACTATGTGCAATGCTCTGTTCTGAGTGCTTTTTCAGGCTTATCTCCTCTAATTCACACAAGCCTTAGGTCAATTGTCCAGAAATCAGACACTGAGTTGGAGACATATGATGTACATGCAGGAAGTTTGTTGGTGAATGCCTTTGTGATCAACACCTGTGGGGAGTAAAGGCAGTGAGACTGGGAGGCAGTGGGAGAGGAAGGAATTGCACTAAGACGTCACTGCAGCAAAGGTCTCAGCAGATCCCACTGGGTGCTTGAGCTGGGAAGGCCTTTGAGAGATGTATCTTCTTTTAATTTATCTTTTTTTTTTTTTTTTTTTTTGAGACTGAGTCTTGCTCTGTTGCCCAGGGTGGAGTACAGTGGCACAATCTTGGCTCACTGCAACATTTGCCTCCCGGGTTCAAGCAATTCTCATGCCTCAGCCTCCGGAATAGCTGGGATTACAGGTGTGCGCCACCACGCCTGGCTAAGTTTTGCATTTTTAGTAGAGATGGGTTTTCACCATGTTGGCCGGGCTGGCCTCAAACTCCTGACCTCATGATCTGCCCACCTCAGCCTCCCAAAGTGTTGGGATTACAGGCATGAGCCACCTCACCCACCCGAGAGTTGTATCTTCTTGAGGCAAAGAGAGTAGGTTTTTATATATTCCCATTCCCCACCCACATACCCCATCAATGGTCATTAGATATAGATGCCCCAGCAGAAGGTGTTACCATGGGGAAGACAATTTCTCATCAGCTGAGAGCCATCACCTGTCACTATTTCTAGCAGTTGGGGATAGATGCAATAGCACTGAAGTGGGACTGTCTGGGCAGCCCCCCATAGCATTCAGTATGGTATTATCTCCATTTTTACACAAGAAAACAGAGACTCCTAGAGTTTAACCATATGCCCAAGGTCACACAGGTACTAAGTTGAGGTGTCATGATGAACCCCAGACAGTCTGATGACTCTCATGCATCTGTGTTGTACTCATAAGAGTAGACTAATATCCTGTAACAAATACCCTCTACACACACACACTGAAATCCAGGTGCTTAAAGAATAAGAAGTTGATTTTTAATGGCTCACACTTTGAGCTGCTGTTTTGTCTCCTCCCAATCGCTGCAAACCAGATAAACTAGTACACAAAAAAGATAATTTTGAAGAGAGAAAAGTGCTCTGAAGAAAATGAAATGTATTAATGTTGAGTTAATATACTGATGGCACTTTTACTTTCTGCCACCACCAGCTATCACACACACCGTGTGTGTATGGTGGAGACCACTAGTTCTCCCATTCTCCTACCTGGGAACACAGCTGATGTCATTACCCAGTTTCACTTGTAGTGATATGGGCCATTTCCCAGCCTGGCAAACAGAGCCTCTATACGTCCTTCTCCATGCTCCTTCCTTATGCCTGTGGGCTTTAGTGGCCAGAGTAGTCTTGGAAGCTGGTACAGAGTTATGGCTGCTGTGGTCCTGGCTCTCTCAGTGATTCCATGGAGCAGAGAGCCCTTGACCTAGAGTCTTCACCCTGGACTGCTACATGAGATAGTAAATGTGTTCTTTAAGCCCCTGGATTTCAGTGTGTCTGTGTAGCGGTATTTGTTACAGGATCTTAGTTTAGTCTCATGAGTACTGTGTAGAAATTTATTTAAAATACTTTAGTATAAGCTGTCTAAGGTATGAATAGTTATTATTAGGGTGGCATGATAATTTTATTTGTTGTCAACTTGGCTGGGACATAGTACACAGATATTGACTGAACATTATTCTGGATGTGTCTGTAAAGGTGTTTCTGAATGAGATTAAAGTTTTAAAAGGTAGAGTTTGAGTAAAGCAGATTAGTATACATAATGTGGATGGACTCCATCCACTCAGTTGAAGGCCTACATAGAACAAAGACTGACGTCTTCCATCCAAGAAGGGATTTTGCTGGCAGATTGCCTTTGAGCTGCTTCTGTAACGTCATCTCTTCCTGGTTCATCAGCAGACTGCCTTTGGACTTGAACTCTAGCTCTTTCTTGAGTCTCCAGCCTGCTGGCCTACTCCATCAGATTTTGAACTCTCCAAGCTTCTGCAATTACATGAGCCAATTCTTTAAAATAAACCTCTCTCTGTCTCTCTGTATACATGACACACACGCGCATGCCTCTTGGTTCTGTTTCTCTGGTAATCTCTGACTAATACAGGTAGTTGTTATCATTCAAAGCACCCAAGTGAGGGCTCTCTACTTCAGAGACAGATACAGCATCTTCGTGAGATGTTATAGAAATCTATTCGAAAAGGTTTATTAATTAGCATAAAGAATAATATAAATACTTTTTAAAATTGGTGATACAGAGTATATTAAAAAATGCTTGGCTGGCTAAAGAGATTTTTCAGACACCATTGCCCTTATCAGTATGACTTATCAGAATCTGTCAGGTGCAATAGCATTAGGCAGAGCTCTATTGGGCCAGGCCACATGTCCCCCTGCCCCACAGAGGACTCTACTGAGCCTGATCCAACTAGGAGTCTAGCTGATTCTTCTGTTAGAGTTTCTTTGTGCCTACCTCTGAGTGAGCCTCTCATGCAAGGAGTGTGCTGATGAGCCTGAGGACAAAGAAGAGAGACCTTACCCAGCTTTAAGGGACTGGCTGTATTGGCTATTTTTTGTGTTTGTTTACTAATCAATATCATATAGGTGGCCCAATTTGATGTGAAAATTGCTTTCATTCTAACCTAATGTATCCTTTTTCACTTTTCCTCTCTGAAGGCTGTCACTGTTTACCTAAAGAACTGACCATTGTTGAGTGACGAGCTTGACTTAGATCAGTTCCCCCAGGAAGGAATTGAAGGAATTAAGGCAGCATAGAGCAGCATGGGCAAGAACATGGACGGTGGCTTTAAAGGACCTGGATTTGAGTCCCAGATCTGCTGCTTGTTAGTTGTATAGTCTTGGTCAACACATTCTTCCTTCTCACAGTTTCTTTAAGTACAGTCATCCTTCAGTTTCCACAGGGGATTGGTTCCAGGACCCTCATGGATACCAAAATATGTGGATACTCAAGTCCCTTATATAAAATAGTATTTGCATATAACCTACATATATCCTCCTGTATATTTTAAATAATCTCTAGATTATTTATGATACCTACTACAATATAAATAACATGTAAATAGTTGCTATATTGTATTTTTAATTTGTATTATGTTTACCGTTGTATTATTTTTAATTATTATTTTTTCCAAATATTTTTGATCTGCTCTTGATTGAATCTGTAGATGTGCAGCTTACAGATGTGAAGGATTTATTGTATGCATCTGTTGCCAGGGGCTGTTGGGAAGATCACATGAGTTAGTGTCCATGACGTTCTTAACATAGTGCCTAAATAAGTGTCCACAATAAGCACTAATATTACTGTTGTTAAAGAGTGGTTCTGTATATTGGAGGCTTTTAGATAAATGAATAAATCTTTTAAGCATTGTTACAAAAAGTAAAGAGTTTTCATAGATACATTTCTCACTTGGCTTCTTAATAAAGAGAGTGAACATTGAGAAAACAATCCTATTCTAAGTTTATATAAATGTTTACACACTCTATGTAAAAGTCCAGGTGTTTACTCCTAGGTATGAAGAGAGAGAAGTAAGCTAATTCTTTGAATTACCTTGAACAACATTTTCTGAGCTGTTTTGAGAGTTGTCACTGGCTGGGTGCAGTGGCTTACACCTGTAATCCCAGCACTTTGAGAGGCCGAGGCGGGTGAATCACTTGATGTCAGGAGTTTGAGACCAGCCTGGTCAATATGATGAAACCCCATCTCTACTAAAAATACAAAAATTAGCTGGGCATGGTGGTGCGCACCTGTAATTCCAGCTACTCGGGAGGCTAAGGCAGAAGAATTGCTTGAACCTGGGGGGTGGAGGTTGCAGTGAGCCAAGATCATGCCACTGCTCTCTAGCCTGGGCGACAGAATGAGACTGCCTCAAAAAAAAAAAAAAAAAAAGGGAGAGAAAAGAGAGAGAGAGAGTTGTTACTACGATTTTGGAGACCTGAGTGTTCTGTGTTCAAATAAATTTGAGAAATACTGGCGTATTCATCTGTTTAGGCTGCCATAAGAGAAACACTGTCTGCGTGGCTTAAACAATATAAATTTATTTTTTATCTGAAAAATTCAAGATCAAGGTACAGGCAGGGTTGGTTTCTGGTGAGGCCTCTTTTCTTGGCTTGAAGACGGCCACCTTCTTGCTATGTCCTCGCATGGCCTTTCCTCTGTGTGTGCACACTCCTGGTGTCTCTTCTTCTTATATGGACTCCAGTCCTGTTGGATTAGAGCCTTACCCCTTAAGACCTTACTTAACCATTATTACCTCCTTAAGGGCCCTATCTACAAATAGTCACATTGAGGGTTAGGGCTTCAACCAATACATTTTGGGAAGATGCAATTCAGTCCATGACAAGTGAGTATGAAACAAAGATAAATGTTTGTTATAGGATTTTATTGTCCTAAAGAGACTCTCCAAGAGGACATATGTTATATAATGTTTCCCAAATGTATTTTTCTTTGAGATTACATTTTAATGTTTAAGAGTCACTTATTACAGATTTGGGAAAAACTAAACTATTGTGCTAATCCTGAGTGTGTGCCTTGGTGTGTGCTCAGAGAAGGCTGGGGCAGGCAGGACTGTTGGTTTCTGTGCAAAATATCCCAGTTTATCCTCACCTTCCAGTATTGGTTTTAATACTGGTTTTTATAGCCATCCCCACCAGGGCAGTGAGATGCCACTTTCTTTGCAATAGTGAGTATGTTGATCACAGCCTATCTTCTGTCATCTTGGCTGTTTTGGTTGCTACTCATGGTCAGATGCCCTTTCAAGGCTCCCCTGGAAAGCTGAGGGTGTACGACATCTAAATATTAATAAGCGGTACACCATTGTATTTAGAAAGCAGTTCTTTCTCTCTCTGAAAAAAATGGTAATACTAAAATATTATGCTCTTGGATTGACATTGCTGTAATGTGATGTGCTCATTTGTATTCATGCAGAGCTTCAAAACAACTCTCCTAGCCTGCAGATTCTCCTAATTAAATAGCTGGAAAAAGCATCTACCATTATCTCATTTGAACTTACTGTAATTGCTTATTTCCTCCGCTGCTTCTTCTTTTTAATGTATAAATAAAGCTTTAGGATTTTAATTTCCCTGTGACTCTTTTTTACCCAAAAATACTACCCTTCTTGACATTTTTTTCATCAGTTCATGTAAAATAAAAGTTTATTGCATTATCTTTTAGATGCAATGTCAAAAGGCAAATTGCTGTAATTCTCCATTATTAAGGAATTATTATTAATAAATATTGTGATTCATTGCTACAAAACATTAAAGCATATAATTTTCTCCTCTGTTAAGCTTCATTATTTAATACATGTGAAGCTTCCATATTATTTGGTGGTAGTATTTAGAAACGCCATTCTCTGGAGGCAGGATATGTTTTAGAAATGTGGCCTCTGTAGTTGTGGAAACCACTTATTAGCTGTCAGAACTTGCATGATTTATTGAAATCTAGAGGTATCATTTTATGGATCTATAAAATGAGGCTATCTTATAATTTTTTTTGGATTTGTGTAGTTGCAAGGATGATAAACTCATTCAAAAGAGTCTTAAAGGGAGGTTTTCTCCAAGAACGTAGTATCAATTGATCATCAAGTGACTGAATGATTGATTCATTCAAAAACCTTGAGCACCCAATATATATCACAAGTACTGTTCTCGACACTGGAACTAGTGTCATGAACGAAAACAGGCAAAGTGCCTGCTCTCTCAGCGCTTAGCAGACGGGAGATGGATGGCATCTGCCAGGTGGTGATGAGCACTACAAAGATAATGAGGCAGGGTATGGGCAGGGCTGCTGCTACCCTTCATAACATTTTTGTGCAAATTAGGTACTTTACTGCTGAAAGATGTCTTAATTAATACACAAATCTTTGATGACTATGATGTGAATGGTGCCCCTGGAGTTGTGCAGTGCATATCCTGAAAGCCACATGGCAGCCCTTCAAGTGACAGAACCACCACAGCAAAAGTATTATTTTGCATAATGTAGTCAGGGAAGCCTTCTCTCATAGGGTGATATTTGAATAGGGATTTGAATGAATTAGAGAAAGAGCCTTACAGACATTTAGGGGAGAAGCATCCCAGGTGGAAGAAACAATAAGTTCAAAGACCCTAAGGTGGGTGTGTGATTGGTGTGTTCAAGGAGCAGTGAGGGCACCCAGGGTAGCTGGATGTGAGTACGCAGCAGGGACTGGTATGAAATGAGAGCTGAGAGCTGAGGGTGGGAAGGGGAGTGGGACAGGGGTGGGCAGTGGGGCCACATCCTGTAGGGCCTCATAAGCCAAGATAAGAACTTGGTATTCTGAGGGAGATCAAAAGCAATGAGATGGTTTTAAGCAGAAATGACGCGATCTTTGTGTTGGAGGCAAGCAGGGAGGCTAATTAGCAGACCATCCATGTAAATCAGGTGAGAGACATTATGGCCATGGTTTAGACTGGAGGGGTAGTAGTGCAGGTGGTGAAAAAGTAGCGGGACTTTGTATGTATTTCATAGCTAAAAGCCAACAGAGTTTGCCAACAAATAAAATAGGAGCGTGTGTGAGAGAGCAGTTTGGAAAGACACCCATGTTTTTGATCTGAGTGACTGCTAGGAAGGGTGGCCACTTACTGAATGGGGAAGACGTCAAGAGGAGCAGGCTTAAGTGGAAGATCAAGAGTCTGGTTTCCAACACATAGAAACGCCTGTTGGAAATCCAGATGGAGACCATGAGCAGATGGTTAGATGTAGGGGTCTGGAGATCAGGGAAGAAGACATTGGAACTAATGGAAACCAGGAACAACACAATACTGAGAGGGGCTCCATGGGACGGGAGTTGAAGGTTTACTTTATAGTTAAATCTACTTTCGGGATCAGGAGCAGAAGTGTTTTTCACACTGGGGCTCCTACACCGCTAGGATCCAGTATGCTGATGTGTCATCTCTCTTCCCAAAGCAACTGAAGCTTTCTTTTTAAACTTTTAGCTCAAATTTCTAAGAGAGGAATTCTATGGGGCCCAGCTTATCTTTTACCCTTAGGACACAAATTGCTGACTGGTCATGGATCTGCTGCCTTTTGCTAAGGAGCCCATTCCCTGTCCAGTGAGCTGTGACTGCTGTTGCAACTGAGATCACAGGGTAGAAATATGGCTGCCTAGAAATATGGTGTGGACCGGGCAGTAATTCTTAGGAAGGAGTGGCTGATAGGCAGGAAATGGCTGAGATCTCCTGAATAAGTTCTGTGTTACAGAGCTGTTATGAGACTAGAAGGGAATAACATGAGAAAATGCCTTGCTGAGTTTCAAACATTTTAATTCATGACCAGAGGGAAAACAATGAAGCAAAAGGGACACACGTTTTCATGCTTGAGGTATACAATCTATGATTAGGTTGTAATTATGGGGAAGAGGCACTTAGAGTTCTGCCTGGCATCCCGTTTGCTGTTTATCTTGCAAACATTTCATTCTTGAAATTCAGTTCAGAAGTGACCTTCCCAGGAAGGCTTTCCTGAGCACTCCATTAGTTGACACTATTTCTGGGTCATAAGTACCTCCTCCCCACACCAGAGGGTTTATAATGTTTTAAAAATTAAAAATATATTTTTCAGGCCAGGCATGGTGGCTCATGCTGGTAATCCTAGCACTTTGGGAGGCATAGGTGGGCAGATCACTTGAGCCTAGGCGTTCAAGACCAGCCTTTGCAACATGGTGAAACTTTGTCTCTATTAAAAAAAAAAAAAAAAGTATTTTCAGCTTATAAAAGGACTCATGTTCATTGTATTAATTTGGAAAATACAGACAAATATAAAGAAGTAAAAAGAAAAAAGGTACCCATAATCCCATTACTCAGAGATGGCAACTGTGTGACATTGTACACTACTTCTCCCACTCTTCCAAAGGAGAGAGAGAAATCACTCACGTCTACACAGACTTACAGGGCCATATCTTACTGCTGTTCTAAACTTTATTTAACCATTTCTCTATTTTGAGTGTTTAAATTGTTTCCAATTTTTGCAATTATAAATTAGGCTACAATGAACTTTTTGTGTATAAATCTATTCACATTTGTGACTATTTCATTAGAGAAGATTTCTTGATGTAAAAATTGCTGAGTTAAAGTGTATGTACTTAAACGTTTAAGCATATATTTCAAAATTGTTTTCCAGAAAGACAACCCAATTTACCTTCCATAAACCAGCAGTTTATGAAAGTAGACATCTCTCTATACTTTTACTAGTACTTAATAGTGGTATCTCATTGTAGTTTTAATTTGCATACCTATGATAATTAGTGACTGGTAATTAGTAAGGTTATTTTTAAATATTTATTAACCAGATATATTTTCTCGAGAATTATCTAATTGCATATATCTGTCTTGCATTAGTTGCTACTGTTTTTCCCATTAATTTATAGCAACTCTTTACATATTAAGAATATTAAACCTTTATCACATTGTTTGAAAACTGATTTTCCTCTATTGTTTGATTTTAATTTTACCTAGAGTATTTTCTGGTAGACAGATGTTTACATCATTTTATGTGCTCAAATGCAAATATCTATTTGTTAAATATGGGTGTTAAATATGTGAGTGTTTATGATACAACTCTTCATAAATAAAACAAATTTTAAGTCACACCTGCTCATTAAAGGTTTCTTTCATTTATATTTAGAAAGCTATTGCATTTTCCCACTATTTCATGAAAAGTTTATTTCTTTTCTCTTAGTTTGCTTCATATAGTGCTGTAATTAACACATCTATTTTCCTACTAGACTATAAATTAGAACTTTGAATCTCTGAGTCCATAATGTCTAGTAGATCCCATTAAATGCTTATTGTATAAATGAAAAAATAATCTCGGCCGGGCGCGGTGGCTCACGCCTGTAATCCCAGCACTTTGGGAGGCCGAGGCGGGTGGATCGCGAGGTCAGGAGATCGAGACCATCCTGGCTAACACGGTGAAACCCCGTCTCTACTAAAAATACAAAAAATTAGCCGGGCGAGGTGGCGGCGCCTGTAGTCCCAGCTACTTGGGAGGCTGAGGCAGGAGAATGGCGTGAACCCGGGAGGCGGAGCTTGCAGTGAGCTGAGATCGCGCCACTGCATTCCAGCCTGGGCGACAAAGCGAGACTCTGTCTCAAAGAAAAAAAAAGAAAAAAAAAAAGAAAAAATAATCTCTTGGGGAGGAAGGATCATAAGAAGGATATGTGAGGTTGCAACCTGAGTGTTGGCTACCTCCTCATCCTGAGGCTGTGGGAATGATACAACTTAAAAATAGAACTTCTCAGCAGGCATGACTTGACGCAGATTTCATGGTAGACTTACTGAATCAGTCAGAATATTTGAGACTTCACAGTGAATATATACCAATCCCTTCCTTAAATGCATCCCTTTCCCAGGGTTAAATAGCATGAGCACCTTTGTTGATGATGCTGCCAAACAAATCAACAGTAAGGAAGACAAATATCACAGTGGCCACTCCCATTGCCAAACTCCCACGTTACTTAAGAATGGAAGCTAATTGTTTGACATGACATCTTATCTTGCATCAATAAAGACTTGTGGGATTAGGCTTGTCTTCTGAAAAGAGGGTGAATTCCTTAAGGGACCTGGCCATGTTAATTTTACCCTATTATCTACAGTGTCCAGCAAATTGCTGAATGTATCATAGATGCTCTGTAAATACCAAGGGATTATAATTGTCTTTCTTTTGTAGATTGCTCTTCTTAGCAATTTTGCATAAAACAGGAGGACTTTTAAAAAATGTTTTCAGTTAAAAAAATGATACATGCATATTTTTAGACTTGGGGTCTTGCTATGTTTCCCCGGCTAAAGTGCATCAGCTATTCACATTTGCAATCATAGTGTACT